>NC_137928.1:7721458-7751458 GCF_963457725.1 Sprattus sprattus
TGGCTTGGCTACACGTCTTCTGCAGGGGTGTCATTTAAGAGACCCAAGAGACACACTTGTGGCTTTGCTCAACTGGACACCAGAGAGCTTGGGGCTGCCAATTGACCCACTTCATAGAGTGTCATAGAGCATGTGGAGACATAATTTAAGGTACCATGAAAAAACTGTGAACATAGCGCAAGACACCTTGAAATGGATTACAGGAACAGGTACTGAATGTGCACACACACACTCACACACACTCACACACACACACATTCACACACACACACATTCACACACGCACACGCACACGCACACGCACACGCACACGCACACGCACACACACACACACGCGCACACACACACACTTATTCACACACACTCACACACACTCACACACGCACACACATTCACACTCATTCACACACCTGGATCCATCCTGAGGCTCTCCAGCTGTTTGGGGCTGCTGTGGAGCGCTGTGTGTCGCGCCCCTCATCGCTCACGCTCAGGGTACTTCTGTAATATGATTCTATTTTGGGCCAAACGGGGAACGGGGAACGGGCTCCTCTGAAGGACAGAGTGAAGGGGGGCTCAGGTGTAAAGGTCATGTGTTGTAGGGGGCTGGGGGTCTGTTTTAGTGTTCCCATTCTCTGTTTTAGTGTTCCCATTTTAACTCAAGGTGTACAGCTCCTAGTCAGTAATTGTGGGGGATGGGCACCATTGAGTGATACCTACTCATTAGGACCGCCGCTGCAGTGCATGTAGTGTTTGTCAAAGGTTTTTTTTTTTTACCTCTAGATTAGAAAGTGCATCATCCTAGCTCATTAAAGCTGATTTGTGGAGTAGTGACAGGGTTTCATTCTTTCTTTTTTTTTTTAATATTTTATTTTAATGTCGTTGATGCTATAATTATGCAGATTATCTTTTTAAAATCTTTTATCATGCTTGACAATTTAACTGAACGTTTTGGACAAAGGTACAGTTATTTCCATTATAAAAATAGAATAATCATATTAATGTGATTTAAATATAATAACAAACGCTATAATACGCTTGATTGGTTGTGAAAGGTCAGGCTGGGTCAATGGCAAGGCATGCCGGGCCAGGAACAAGACCAACAGACACAGCTACTGTCCGTCATATCAATCTCGTAAATCCTTCATGATGGGCCATACAGGTGTCTTTTTATTTTGTCTGTTAATGTGCCTGTTGACAATTCAAATACATTGATTTAGATTATTGTTATAGATCATTGATATCGTTTATTAAACCATGTGGTGATTTGGTGTTACTCCTGTGGGCAATCTGCTGGTTCTAAATATGTCAGGTAAACACAGGTGGTTGGACTGTGAGTCGCTTCTTGCTGTGCCCGGGAGTTAAAACGACCCAGGAGGCTTTCTTGCTCAGGGATCATTGATTTCATAATCTGTTCATGCTCGTTCTTTCACTTTGAGCAGCGGTCATATTGTCTAGGTCTTTACTGTAATGCAATGCTTAAGTGTACAGTGATTCTTTATAACTTAGTGGGAAAGGGTGGTTCAGTTCTGATCATCTCGGAGGTTAGACACTGTAGCTGTGCATGCAAGTGTGTCCATGTGATGATGTGGGATTTATCCTGTGTGAGGGCAGGGCTACAAACTCAGCAGTGGGCTGGTCCTCGGGGTGAACTACACCCATCCCCACACGTTTTATTTATATATGTATATATATGTGTGTGTGTGTGTGTGTGTGTGTGTGTGTGTGTGTGTGTGTGTGTGTGTGTGTGTGTGTGTGTGTTTGTGTGCACACAGGCTGAAATGTTTCTGTGTGTGTGTGCACGCAGGCTCAAATGTTTGTGTGTGTGTGTTTGTGTGTGTGTGTGTGTGTGTGTGTGTGTGTGTGTGTGTGTGTGTGTGTGCACGTGCACCCTCGCTCTCAAACCCTCTACAGAGTCTATCTGACAGGCGCCCAAATCTCCCAACACCCCCTTTCCATTTCCAGCAGAGCAGAGCAGTGTGGAAATAAATATTTGACTTCCTACTTTAGCCGGCAGCCATTTCAACATTTAGCTCTGCTCAGGTGGCTCATTGGTTTTTCTCTCAAAGCCCATTAGCTGCCTGCCCATTCATTGCTGCATATTATGTGCTTTTTTTGATGCTAAATTAGTTCATTATTGTCAGCACAGGAGAACCCATGTTTGCTGTGTATCCCATCCAGCCTGCTCACTGATTGCTCTGTCAGATGTGTTGTGTTGTTTTTGAGGAAGGCTTCCATATTTGTCTTTATTATACGGCTCTTCAGAATGTTCCAAAAAGTACCGTTGATTTGAATGGGCCATCCCAACGTTCTACCCTACATTATTTCCTGCTAACAGACAGCTGTGAAAAGATAATGACCGCTGTCATAGGCAACGGGTTTTGTGCTTCTTATTCACATCTTACATCATTCCGCAAGAAGTCTGGTCATTTTAATGTAACAGACGTCGGTCATTATCCAAAAATAAATCCCTTCAGGACGAAACAACACCCTCCGCTGTGCGTCAGGGTGTTGTTCGCCCCTTCGGGATTTATTTTTGGATAATGACCTCCGGACAATACATTATCTCTTACTTAACACTTACTGGGGACTGAGGCCTGTTAGGCTTTTTTTTTAGGTAGTCTGACATGCCTTGAGGTTTTTGTATATTTCTTCTTACTAAAAACATTGATGCACAAGTGGCATGTATGTAGAAGATTAAAGGTTTCTCGGCTGTTCTTTTTATGACTCTAGGACCAAAACTTGCAGAGCTTTAAAGGCATATTGACAACAAGAACAAAAAAACTAAATATCCCTCGAGAAGGAAATAGACATAGAGTGTTAAACACGTGTAGTAAGTGGTTGGAGAGTAGGGTTATTGTAGAGGCCTGGGGGTATTTGTTGTGCTTTGGATCTGATCCATAGTGTTGTAGTGACCTGTAGGAAAACTGAAGACTCAAGCCTGTTTTCCCCACCTGTCCACAGCAACAGCGCACGGTGTACAGGCTGACCCTGGTGAAGGCCTGGAACGTGGACGAGCTGAAGGCGTACTCGGAGCTCATCGCCCTCGGCCAGCCGGACTTCATCGAGGTGAAGGTACGTCAGCGCGTCCCTCTGGCCTCTCCGTCTGGACCCTGGCTCAGCACAGCTGCTTTACACACACACACACACACACACAGACACACACACACACACACAGACACACACACACACACACACACACACATTCACACACACACACACACACACACACACACACACACACCACTGCCCTCTCCTTCTGGACCCTGGCTAAGCACAGCTGCTTTAGAAGCACACACATTAGCCCCTGTAGTCTGAGGCGAGGGGCTGTTGGCTTTACACTCTCATGGAGTTTCTCACTGCTACTTAGTATGTATTGACCTTTAAAAAAGGCTGTTTTCTGAGCTGAAATCTCATTATATTCTTTTACAATATAATATTTATAGCAAAGAAATGTACAAATTATTTTAGTCTCGTCAGATTGGTAACCTTTGACGTATGTATGAAGTATGAATATCAGCCCTTGTGAGGTGAAATGTATGCAGTGGAAGAAGAAGTGTGCTCTTCTGTCAACCAAACTACAGATTTCCAGCACCATGTTCACTTTACTGGCACCAAACTTTAGTCTCTTTGACAAAAACTTGCCCATTGTGGCAGTAAATCTGCCATGAGATTCTTGGTCGTCTTTTTTCAGATTCTTGTAAGCCCTCCTAGCTCCTCCCATTTCATTTGGGGGAAAAACAAGTTAATGACTACACTCGTTTAATTTGCTCTCCCCCTTAATGTATTTGCGAAAAGCAAATGAAGCAAGATCCCTCTCTGATTGGATTTTGTTCAGTCTTTAATTAATTGGGTAGGAACTGATGAATGTTTCTGTCACTCTTGCAAGGTTTTCCATGCTTTTTGGTGCTTTTAAGCCTTTGTCTGCCACAGGATAAGACATTTCCCTTAGTAAGATGATAGATTATGTATAAACATTTACCAAATTCACCACTGAAACTCTAGTGATCTAAACTCTATGACTGATGCCCCTTCAGTTTCAGGCTTTATATAACATATATCTAAGTTGAACATATGTTTGAATCTAAGCTTTTACCTAACCTAAACTTGTCGAACCACACTTATCTACTTACTTACCCACTTTCTTCCCAAAACTCTGTAAAAGCTGTGTCATAGTTGTTTTGAATGAGTTTCTATTATGCCTTTAATTGACAGAGCAGTGAAGATTGTGACAGGAAATGAGAGGGAGAAAAGGTGGGGAGTGGACAGGAGAAATGGCAACGGGCCGGATTCGAACCCGTGACCTCCTTGAGCGTCAAGCCCGAATGTGGTCGAGGCTACTGTTTGAACCACAGTGCCACTATGGCTCAAACAGTATCCTCGACCACATTCGGGCTTGACGCTCAAGGAGGTCACGGGTTCAGCCTGTGACAGTGCCCCCCTTTTTTTTTTGTGAATTTTGATAACCCATCGGGGATGTTCCTTTTCTCTGTATGGACTCTCTCCAGACAATGAATGTTCTGTAGTCTCAGTTTACACACACAGGCTGCCCTCTCCAATCCAGTCCACACATTGACACTTCTGACAGATACCATTTTGCTCAGAGACCCACTTGTGCCTTCACGCTGTCTGCTTAGCCCGGCTCACCGTAGTGGTAGGCGCTGCCAGACGTCTCGACGAAAATGCATTAGCAGTCCCATTGAGAACCTTGAAGCAAGTGGAAGTAAAACACACAGAAAATACCCACTTCATCTTATTACATCACTGAGTACTTCTGCTCACTTCTTCATGTTCAGTCCTCTTCCCAAGCTGTGCTAGACTGTTCAGTAGCATGCGGCGCCACCTACCTGATATCACAGACAGTAGCTGTGACTGTTCGCCTTATTCCTTATTTCTTATTCCATGCCTTGCCATTGACCCAGCCTGACGTTTCACAACCAATCAAGTGTATTATAGCGTTTGTTATTTTATTTAAATCACATTTATATGATTATTCTATTTGTATAATTCAAATAACTGTACCTTTGTCCAAAACGTTCAGTTAAATTGTCAAGCATGATAAAAGATTTTAAAAACATAATCTGCATAATTATAGCATCAACGACATATCAAATAAAATATTAAAAAAAAAGAAAGAATGAAACCCTGTCACTACTCCACAAAGCAGCTTGAACGAGCTAGGATGATGCACTTTCTAGAGGTAACAAAAAAAACCTTTGACAAACACTACATGCACTGCAGCGGCAGTCCTAATGAGTATGAGTGAGATCTTATTTTGGGCCAAACCTGGCTCTGATTGGAGCAGGTCGAAGCTGGATCTGCTCCTGACTTGGCTCATACCTGCGAGAGGTTTATTTCTGTCTCTTTTGACCGTAGCAACAGCAGCCAATGCTCCAGGTGCGTGGAGTGGTCGATTGTTCCCTGATCAAGGCCCTTCGGTGGCAACTTATGTGAAACGCACATTGGCAGAAATATAGTGGGTGTGTAATTATAGATCAGCAAACTTTAAGGCGGTTGCCAGGATGGTGGTAAACTGCTCAATATTTCCTATTTTGTTGTTGCTGCCAACCTCATTAGGGCCAAAGTTTGTACATTCCCTTGACTCCCTGTAAATTATATTTATCAGTAATTTAGATCTGGGAGATGTTTTAATTTCTCATGGAGCTTTTTTATCTGCTTTTAGCACTTGTATAGTATTTCTTTATTCGGTTTTGTGATGGAATAACCACTTGAGCTACCGGAAAAAATATATATAATTGTTACAACGAGCGGGCATGTAAGACCACATAATGATCGGCAGTGCTGTCTCTATGGTGAATAGTGCTCTGCTTGTCATATAGTGTACATTGTGCTCTCTATGGTGAATAGTGCTCTGCTTGTCATATAGTGTACATTGTGCTCTCTATGGTGAATAGTGCTCTGCTTGTCATATAGTGTTCATTGTGCTCTCTATGGTGAATAGTGCTCTGCTTGTCATATAGTGTTCATTGTGCTCTCTATGGTGAATAGTGCTCTGCTTGTCATATAGTGTTCATTGTGCTCTCTATGGTGAATAGTGCTCTGCTTGTCATATAGTGTACATTGTGCTCTCTATGGTGAGTAGTGCTCTGCTTGTCATATAGTGTACATTGTGCACTCTATGGTGAATAGTGCTCTGCTTGTCATATAGTGTTCATTGTGCTCTCTATGGTGAGTAGTGGTCTGCCTGTCATGTAGTGTACATTGCTTGCTTGCAGCACTGTTCCTGGATGTTACAGTAGTGGTGGGGAGTCTGATTATGTGAGTCTGCAAAAATAAACTTGTAGCTTGAATATTTGATAACACAGGGCTGCATGATGGCTTTCATTTGTAGTTTTTAATCACTTTGTTATTGCATTTTAATATTTGGTTGGTTTGGCAGCATATTCCATTGTCATTAAAAGTTAATTGCTTGAGTGTGGAGACTTGTTTATTGCCATTAAGCTAAGTGAACAACCAGTGAATGGAAATTTCTCTGTACTTATGATTGTTGTGTGGTAATACTTGACATTTATTATCAAGACACTTAAAATTGCTTTCAGGGAATGACCTGCGTAGTAAACATAAATTTGTAGTTGTAGTTCACCAAAAGTTCAGTGAAGTAACAAAGGTTAGTTTCAACAAATTGGAAGCAAGCACACAGGGTATAATGTCTGCTACGCATTGGGCTGTTATTTGGATTTTTTTGAAGGACTTTTAAACTTCTAAACCTCTGCCGGGAGAAATGCAGTTTTGATGTGGACAAGCTTAAACCGTTGTAGTTCCACGTTGGTGGAACGAACTGCCTAGCACTACCAGAGCAGGGTCGTCCCTCTCTACCTTCAAGAAGCTCTTGACGACCCAACTCTTCAGAGAGCACCTCCCTTCCTACCTTGGCTTAACTTGCACTTAAGCAGTGACAGTCCCACACTTCTTTTTCTTTCTATGTCGTTTTCTATTTCTTGAAAAAAAAAAAAAAAAAGCAGTGTTTATTGTTACACCAGGTTTTATTGCTCTTAGCTCCCTTGTACGTCGCTTTGGACAAAAGCGTCTGCTTAATGACTAAATGTAAATCCAAATGTAAACGTAAACCATCTCAACAGTTTGAAAGGGTTTAAATGGGTCATTTCCATTGATATATTTCAGTGCTATGGTGAGAGAATTATCACATGGGTCCATTCTAAGCAGTTTGGTTGAGCTACAGTATTTAATTTGGGCCTTTTACTCTTAAAGTGAGATAACATAAGCTTTAGATATGGAGCCCAGAATAAATCTCTTTCAATTTACAAAAATTGAATTGGAAATATAGCTGCAGGCAATGGTGAGGGGGCCAAGCAGCCAAGCAGAGTAAAGCTGCCATGGAAACTTGATGTCGCTATGGCAAGGGCAAGTACTTGCAAACTAGTTTTATGTTAATTGCCCGATTGGCCAAGATATGAGCTCACTTCCTGTCCTATCCTGCTCCGAATTCGATATATATAACAGACCAATGGTTTTGAAAATTAAAAGTTGTCTTCACACAGTAACAGCTGAATTTATTGGGCTGTAATTGGTTAACCACTTCCGTAAATCGAAAAACTCAACATGATTGCCAGATTTTGTAATGATGAAAGCCTGTGGACATTTTTTTTTACTTTTTCATAAAATCCAATATGGCAGAACATCCAATAGGCAGAAATTGATGGCTATGGGTGTGTTGAACTCTGCTTGATCAAAGGAATCTAAAGGTAAAGGCCCGTTGATGGTGTTAGGGTGCTTGTGACGCAGACATGAAACTTTCTGACAAGAATCACGTGACTGTCCCCAGCAAGTGTGCCAACATTTTACCATACGGTTTTAGGAGCTGCCACAGTCTCCACTGATAGAAGAAGAAAAAGATGATGGTGGGTAATAAGAAACACATTGGGTGCCTACACTGCTTGGCCCCGAATGACTAGCTACCGCCATGTGAGGAAGAGAAGCGAGGAGGAAGAGAAGAGAGGAGGAGGAGAAGAGAGGAGGAGGAGAAGAGAGGAGAGAAGAGAGGAGGAGGAGAAGAGGAGGAGAAGAGAGGAGGAGGAGAAGAGAGGAAGAGAAGCGAGGAGGAAGAGAAGAGAGGAAGAGAAGAGAGGAGGAGAAGAGAGGAGGAGGAGAAGAGAAGAGGAAGAGAAGAGAGGAGGAGGAGAAGAGAGGAGGAGGAGAAGAGGAAGAGAAGAGAGGAGGAGGAGAAGAGAGGAGGAGGAGAAGAGGAAGAGAAGAGAGGAGGAGGAGAAGAGAGGAGGAGGAGAAGAGGAAGAGAAGAGAGGAGGAAACTCCCTGTTTTTTTCTTCCTCTTGTCATTCTGATGTGGCTCTAGTCAGCATTAGAGCTTTCAACTAAAAATGGAGGAACGGCTATGTTCCGCACCTATGTAAGCTTGAGCTGATGTGTGTCCTGTCCTCCCTTAGCCTGGGTAGATTGTGACACCCGCTCCATTTTAATCCCCCCCCCCATATCCTTCTCATCCCTCTGCCCCACGCATAGCCTGACAATATTAGAGTCGGATCAGGTCCATGTAAGATAACCATGACACCGCTTGTACATTTATTACCGGCCCAAAAAGCTGCTTCGTACGCCCGCCTCGCTGGGGGACCTGTCACGTTCAGATTCAAAGCCGAGGCCGTCCAAAGAAATGCCAGACTTCAACTATGACATCCTGTTACCTAGCAACAATATTCACTCACTTTGATGCACTGTGGGAACATAAGATTTACGCTCGGCTCTCCAAGGAGATGGAGCAAAGACACTGAAACAGCAGAAGAAATAAGAGAGGGATAAAACCCGACCGGCATCGGTCTGTCAGAGAGCTGAGCCCCGAGATCTTACAGACTCAATAAATTTCCTCTGAAAACCGAGACAAACAGTCTCACCTTAAAGGTTTTGTTTTTATTCCTGTTGAATTATGAAAAACAGATTAAGGGCTGGTAGAAGGCTCTCTACGGTGTGTGTGCCCAACCTCTGGATGACGTGTGTGTGTGTGTGTGTGTGTGTCTGTGTGTGTGTGTCTGTGTGTGTGTGTGTGTGTGTACGTGTGTATGTCCTCAGTGATTTTCTTCCAATACGGGAAATTCCATCTTAAATGACCTTGCAGTGGTCAAATGAATATGCATGTGCTTCTTTTAAAAGTTGGGACTAATGTATTTTTTAACCGGAGAGAATATAAATAAATAATATCCTTTACAAGAGCGGGAGTTCAGGGCCGCTGTTTGATATGCTTATTGCAGCAGGAGGGGGGATAGAGTAGCAGTAGCAGTTGGCATATTGAGCTCGCTGATTACATAATAGTTGAAGACTGCTGGTGCCCTGAACATGGACAGAGCAGTGGCAATCTGTTACCCTCTGTTGTGGAATTCACCTCAGTATTGCTTGGCATTTCTAAGTCGGGGTAGGATGTCTCAAGCTTGAACGAGCCATGAAACAGCCACCACAATGGGTGCCATGAAACAGGACACTGTGTTCAGTACATGAAAGCTGGTAATCTTAGCTTGTCTCCCCTGCCCCTCAATTAAAATTCTGAAGAATGGCAGAATGGCAGGTGGTCTTGAAATTCTTTCAAGGTCTTGTCATCAAATGTGGTTGGACTTTGTGGCACATGAATTTATTTTGTGCCGAACTTCTTTGCCATCATTCGCTCAGGGATACCCTTCACTTCTCCCTCAGTCTGCAGAAATTGCACTCTGTAGCAGAAATTACAGCTGTACCCCCAGAGGGTTTCTCAAAGGCGTTTTATACACGTCTTCCCCCCTGCAGCTCTGCTGTTCTTAGCATGGCAGCTGGCAAGTGACACACGCTACTGTCCTCATCAGATCCATTTCAGCTTGTGGAGTCCGTCGGCTATGAGTGACTGGCTAGGGCTCCTCTCGCTGCTTTTTGGAGCAGATAATGAAGTTGGGTGAGCTCCAGAAAGGCTGGATGATGTTGCCCGTGAGGTTCACCACGCCTTACCCCTCCACCCGCTCCACCCAGCTCACGGCCCCTTGTCAGCGCCTCCCGCTCGGCTTAACATCTGCCCCAGTCTCTCCTCATCAGCTCGCCTTTGAACCTCCTGCTCAGGGCGCTGGCGAGCTCCGTCGCGCCGTTGTTCACACCAACCTCACAGGCAGCTGCAGGAATTTAGAGGCTTGCAGTGGGTATCTCTCCAGGGATGCACACACACATATACACACACACACAAACACACACACACACACACACACACACACACACACACACACACACACACACACACACACACACACACACAAAAAGCAACAAGCAGGCAACAAGAGGGAGAAAGCACTCTGGGATTACAAACAGACTTTATAACACCCAAGCTGCTGTTGTGTCTGCCTGGACCCTGATCTGTTCCCGATCCTGTTATGTTTTGGGTAGGCCAGTCATGTTCAAAGGTAGTTTCCATGGACCAAGACATAAATTCTACAATTCTACCAATTCTGTGGTAGGAGCTCCTCATAAAACTGTGTCATTCTCATATTGGGAGACTGCCGAAGGTTGTTGGTGGACAACCAAGAGGGACTGAGAATGTAACTGTAAGTTAGAGCTCGCGGCTAATACTCCAGTTCAGTGGTTCTTAACCTGGGTTCGATCGAACCCCAGGGGTTCGTTGAGTCACTCTCAGGGGTTCGGCAGGGGTTAAGACACACACAGTAGAGCTCTATAGCAATGTCAGGCCGTTTTTATATATACCTATGTTTTGAAGAAATTATATATATTTTTAAGGGTTCGGTGAATGCACTGATGAAGCTTGCAAGGTTCAGTACTTCCAATAAGGTTAAGAACCAATGCTCTAGTTGGAACCTTGGGTTTATGGTGAGGGGTTACTGATGCAATAATATATATGTGGTCTTATTTGTATGCTAGAATATACTTGTGACTGGATATTTTGTAGTAGGTTTATGAGTATTAATAGCTTCATCTCAGAGGCTATGCAGAAAGTAGAGAGTTTGAAAATGGATGGTCCCCATCTCTGGGGCTTCTCTGATGAATAAGTACCAGACCACATTCTCTGCCCCCCTGGTGCTCTCTGTTGTACCTCTACTCGTGCTTCATTTTTCTCCTGGTCTCAGAGGCAGTTCTCCCTCACTAGACACTAACAGGCTTGTCGTAGTTCACTCTGACAATATGGCTTAGAGATTTGAGCCAGTGGGAGAGCGAGCACACACGCGCGAGAGAGAGAGCATCACAGTAACCCTGAACCAAGGCTGAATGAATCATAGGGTTGTGGATAATGACTTGTTTTGGGTTGTTAAAGTCATAGAACAATAGTGGTTTTCTGCTGCTGTTGAAAACTAAAAGGTGAGAATTTGTCTTCAGGAACTGGATCCCTGAATAATTGATAAGATTGACCAGTTATTTGCAGACCCAATTAGAAGTCATCCCGTGGTCATTTGTCGGAGGAATTGATTGGCCATTCTTTTCTTTTTTTTTTTCAGAAGGATAGTATTGCCATTGCTTGACCTCTCATTTAGCTTAGTCAGTATGTTAACCTAGACAATTGCCTGAATTCCTTCATTATATGCTGGCTATGTAGTTTTAGTTTGTGGTCTAACTTAATATTGTCAACAAAATGGCATTTTGAACTTGTCCAGTCCTTGGATTCTTTAGATGGAATAATGACCTTGGTTTAGACTGGTAGGAATGAATTATGCGTTTGCTGTATAAGGTACGATTGGTTGTGTTTTGTGTAAAAGTTATGATTTGAAGATGTTAAGTCACTAAAGCCCGTCCTATGAGCTTCTTTGGCCTAGACTTGTGTTCAGAGCCTATGAGTGCCTGCGCTCAGCTAGGTTCTCACACCTGTAGCCCCAGCAATCCAAACTCGCGTTTTTTTTTGTAGGTTTGATGGTTTTTCCTCAAGTACAAATGGATGCTAGCTCAGTGCTTCCTCTCAGAGTGCCTTAATAGACGTTAGCGTTAGAGTTTCTAGAAAATTCCGGAAGCTTTCCCCCCACTCCCTGCTCACTGTCCTTCACCGACAGGCATTGGGTGGATGATCTAAGGGTATATTGATTAAAACATTATTTCCTTTACAATTAGTATTTCACAAGAGTATTAGAGTTGACACCATGATGGAACATGTGAGTAGCGGTGCAAATTAGCTGCGGATCGGTGATTCATTGCTACAGGCCGAACTTAAGAAATTCAATCAATGCCCGAGGTGTGTCAGGGTGCTCCTGTGTGTTTCTAGATATTGCCATTTAAAATAAATGTTCCATTGAGCATGTAGGGCAGCACTTGAAAGTCAATTTTTCAACTTAATATGTAGCAACATACTGAATAATATTCTGCATGAATGTATAGCGGTTTCCAATTTCATGCCATGAAGAAGTTATTATGGCTCAGAGGCGCTTAAATGCCATCTATCGCTGTTTCTTTCTTGCTCGCTCTCTCCCTCTCTCACTCACTCTCTGGTTCCACACACACACACACACACACACACACACACACACACACACACACACACACACACACACACACACACACACACAACACAGGAAGATAAATTCCATTACAGGCGTAAGGAGCTGCAATATTTTGAGTTGGCAAGGACTCTCTCAGAGGGCGCCCCCCCCCTCGCTCTGTGTTCCCCGGTGATTTATAAAGGAGGCTTTGTAGGTAATCATTATTCTACATGGCTACAGTGCGCCGTGGGCCTCATCAATTCTGTGCGATGCTGAGATTATCAGCCTTGGAAATCATCCACATCCACAAGCTTGAGATAGAAGCAGCCAGGGGGCTTTTTTTCTTTGTCATAATCCTCTAAATGCTGCTGTTGTGTCCTATAGAGGGAAGAAAAAGACAGCTTTTATATATTTATATATATATAATAAAGATGTTTTTCTACGGTTCCTTCTGCCCTTTTAAATGCCGTGATCAGTGCGGGGCCCACCTGGGGCCAGAGGTGTAAATGGAGGCGTCTGCAAGGCCCAGGGCAGCTCAGGCATTATGGGATGGCAGTTTTGTTGTAAATGGGGTGAGCGGAGTGCAGTGCTGGAGATAACTGCAGAGGGAGTAATGCCATTTCTTCTTGACTCTGTCCCTTATCAGCTCATTTAAACTGGCAGAATGCAAAAGATTAAAAGGAGGGCTACTTTTTTTTTTTATCTCCTTTTTAGCTCTTACTGTTATTTATGTATTTATTTCCTGAGATGGGTGTTTCTTTTCTGGGGTTTGGAAGGAAGCAAGGGGGGGGAGAGTGGAAATGCAGAAGGATTGTCCCTGTTCTTCACACTACTTCCTCTTGGGTTCAGCTGAGTCTGCCCCCACAGCTTTAGTGTTTATTAATACTGGAGACTGGAAGGAATGGCTGTGGTTCCTCATATCCATCCACAGGTTGTCTTATTGCCTGATAACCTCTACTTGTCCTTGGTCCCGGTTCATTGTTATAGGGAGTTATCAGCCCCGCGTATCACTCCACCACCTAGCCTCCACCCTCCCCAGTGGCCAGTGTGTCAATAAGAGGGCTGTGTGTGTGTGTGTGTGTGTGTGTGTGTGTGTGTGTGTGTGTGTGTGTGTGTGTGTGTGTGTGTGTGTGTGTGTGTGTGTGTGTGTGTGTGTGTGTGTGTGTGTGTGTGTGTGTGTGTGTGTGTGTGTGTGTGTGTGTGTGTGTGTGTGTGTGTGTGTGTGTGTCTCAATAAGAGGGCTGTCAGGGCTGTTAGGAGACTGACGGCCAAACTGATGTTCTGCTATTGATCTGCTCCGCTGGTTATATACAGACGGCCGTTTGTCAAATGGGCTTTGTGATGAGTACTTTTATGGAGGGTCACTTCTGTCGGTGTTACGTGAAAATGGTGTGCTGTGCTGTTGCCCTCATTCGCTGTATTCAAAGCTCCCTTCTCTGTGCCCTCCCTCCAAACCTCTCTCTCACTGTCTGAAATCTGTGTCTACTCACACATTCATTCTAGTGCCCGTTTCCATTGTGCTATACAAGAGAATGTCACATAAATGTCAGTAATCCACTTTGATAGAATTTAGTTTTATACCATATATTGGAAACTCAGTCTTGGATTTGTCAGTCATGATCCAGGTTTTACAATCTTTTACAATGATGGCCATCATTGTGAGACAGAGCTTGAAGGCCCACTCGCCGTTCCCATCAACTTGTTATTCATATAACCAATCAATCAAAAAATGAGAGGGTGTGTCCAAACTTTTGACTGGTACTGTATATGTCAGTAATCCACTTGTTATTCATATAACCCATGTTTGGGCAGCTCTCTCTCTGTTTCCCCGGCAGCTCAGTTGAATCTTTTGACAGTTTTGACAGTTCAACAACTCCACAAAATGGCCTTCCCCATGAGCTTCCTAGATAATTAAGAATGGTTTCACATAATGCATTACTTTAGTTTTCTCACCTGCCTTGGCCCCCTACACCTTTCATTTGGTTAATATCAGTTGAATAGATAATAGCCAATAGATAACAGAGGGATGAACCTACAAGTTTATTTCATTTACAGTGCAATTATGTAGCAGATACACAATGTATTCACTGTGCAGGGTGCCATCAGTGAAAATGTAAAAATGTATACATCCTTGTAAGTCGCTTTGGATAAATGACTAAATGTAAATGTAATTGATGTTTTTTTTCCGCGTGGAGAGAACTCCTAAGACCCCCGGTAAGACCCCCGGTCAAGGCACCCTTCCAGAGAGGGCTTTCATGGACGTCTTTAGACATAATGTCCTTCCACAGCAGACCAGCTGCCGGTCCTCTTTCATGTGCGGTCCCAGTGCTCACGGAGGCCAGTGTGATTTCCTCAGCCGTGGCTCAGAGCTAATGGACTCACTTTGGGGTCTGGGATTTATTTTCATTCTTCCTTGGCGGAGAGAGAGTAGGGGATTCAAATGCTGTCTTTTCCCAGTATATCCTCATATTCATTCTTCCTTGGCGGAGAGAGAGTAAGGGATTCAAATGCTGTCTTTTCCCAGTATATCCTCATATTCATTCTTCCTTGGCGGAGAGAGAGTAAGGGATTCAAATGCTGTCTTTTCCCAGTATATCCTCATATTCATTCTTCCTTGGAGGGGACAGAGTAGGGGATTCAAATGCTGTCTTTTCCCAGTATATCCTCATATTCATTCTTCCTTGGAGGGGACAGAGTAGTGGATTCAAATGCTGTCTTTTCCCAGTATATCCTCATATTCATTCTTCCTTGGAGGGGACAGAGTAGGGGATTCAAATGCTGTCTTTTCCCAGTATATCCTCATATTCATTCTTCCTTGGAGGGGACAGAGTAGGGGATTCAAATGCTGTCTTTTCCCAGTATATCCTCATAATCATTCTTACTCGGGGCAGACAGAGTGGGATGGATTCAAATGCTGTAATTTTTCCAGTATATCCTCATTTTCAGTGTTTCAGTCACAGCCATGTTTTCTTTTCTTTTTTTAAATCTCTGTTTTATCTTTGCGGTGCAGGGAGTGACCTACTGTGGCGAGAGCTCGGCCAGCAGCCTCACCATGGCCAACGTTCCCTGGCACGAGGAGGTCATCTTCTTCGTGCAGCAGCTGGCCGACCTGCTCCCCGACTACGAGATCGCCTGTGAGCACGAGCACTCAAACTGCCTGTTGCTGGCCCATCACAAGGTAAGGATGCTCTCCTTCACCGTCACTCACTTTCATGTTTAACCCTAGTCCTCCCCTCATCTCCGCTCCTCAATGAAATAGGCCTATTTCTCATTAATGGGGAATTAAAATGTTTGACTCATTAAATCATGGGGCTTACTTAAAGATTCATAGTAATAAAAGGCAGAATAATTCAGTCTGTGTGCCTCCTCTGATGAAATCCGGTCTGTGCCCTGAGCGGAACTTTTTTTTTACTTAATTTTTTACTTAATTTGCACCTGAGGCCAGCGCAAAAATGGTACAGTACTTATGGTACAGTAGGTCATACGCTTGTCTTTGGCAGAAGTGCTTTAGTACTACAAGAAAATAAATGCTGGTGGTATTTTCACTGGTTGCCCTCAGTCCCCAGCGGTTCCACAGCTTTTTTTGTCTGTAATTTGAAATGACAAAGTGTTGGGTTAGGTTAAATAGTTTGGAATAACTGTGTGCTTATCACAAAACTGCACCCAGCGTAAGCTGCTCTTAAACTGTTCAAGTGAATCCCTTACCTGTCCTTGCACTGAACTGTGTTCCTATTTGTAGCTGTTTTGAGATTCATTTGTCGTATTTGTTTTTATTTATTTTTCTGTACACTGCCAAGGATTGTTTTTATCCCCTTCCCAAGCCTCCACAGAATTGATTTGTACGTTTCTGACGCTGCTTTAAACCTTTCCACTAGACCCAGAGAAGGCTTCCTCTGTCTTCTAATACTGGTCACACTTTGCCTTAAAATCTCATTTATATGGACAGCTGCTCCATCCTCTGTAAATCCATCCCATTCCTCTCTAGTCTCCTTTGATAACGTTACTGATGGATTGTGTAGGCTGGAAGGCCCTTTGATGTCTTTGCCTTTTTCTGTAGATCAGATCCCAATCTTCTGCTTAAATAATGGCATGTACTTATGCGGGCGTTCCCCTCTCGCCTCCCTGCGTAACTGTTTTCATGCCACGGTATTTATACCCTAATAGCGGCTACCTGCTGTCAAAATGAGATTCCGTCTCACCTCGCTATCGGTCTCAAAGCCGAGCTGTTAACCCCCGTGCTGAATGTCTCTGCAGACACAGAGACGAGACTTCAAGTCATATATACCCCCCCACCCCCCATCTTCAATTACTGCAGCTTTTTGAAAAAAGCATTTCCTTCTCCACTACTTTGGCCCAGCTCGATCCTTATAAGCTATACTTGGTAGCATGTCATTGCCCTACGCCCCTTATCTTTTCCTAGACACCAGCCGAAGTCATTCCCCCTCTCCCTGTGATGCAGCCCACCTCCTCTCACTCACTCACCGCTCATAGAGCCCAGGCGTCATGCTGAATATAGACACTCATTATTGTGATTGGGGGGGTTGAGGGCCTGGGCACGCGCGCCGTGCGTCAGTGGAAGGTAAACTGAAAAAAGTGGGTGATATGCCTCCTCCTCCAGCAGACCAGCTGTCAGAGAGTAAGAGGACACCTGGGCTCACCTGCAGTACGGGCAGCTTAAGAGAACACACATCCGACGCCGTGTTTACTGCAGTTTTTAATTATGCATGCACCGAATCGCCATTGCTGCATTACAATGAAGCAGTACCTCTTGTGTTCATGTTTTTTTTCAATAGGTTTGCATCCTAACCTTGTTTAAATGTAAATAGAGAAGCGTTCCCCGTTCCTGCCGTGGCCGTGTTCTATAATTCGTATTAATAAGCTGAGTGAAGGGGTCAGATGAAGCTCTGCTGAGAGAGAAAGTGAGAGAGAGAGAGAGAGAGAGAGAGAGAGAGAGAGAGAGAGAGAGAGAGAGAGAGAGAGAGAAAGTGAGTGAGGGAGTGAAAGAGAAAAAGAGAGAGAGAGAGACAGACAGAGAGAGAGTAAGAGAGAAAGAGAGAGAGAGAGAGACAGACAGAAAGAAAGAAAGAAAGAGAGAGAATGAGAGAGAGAGACAGACAAAGAAAGAGAGAGAAACAGAGAGCTCCTCTCCACAGCTGAAGCCCACACAGGAGAGAGACAGACAGACAGACAGACAGACAGACAGACAGACAGACAGACAGACAGACAGACAGACAGACAGAAAGAGAGTGAGAGAGAAAGAGAGTGAGACAGACAGCTGAAGCCCACACAGGTGCCCCCCGCTGCTCACCTGGCCCTCCTGTGCGGCAGGCAGCTTACACTCAGGCTGTGAGAGCAGAAAGGGAGACAGAGGCAGATGCGGAGCTGGAGAACGATGGAGAGGAGAGAAGAGAAGAGACCCCGCCTCTCCGTCCCTTCAGTGGTGCGGCTCCGACCGCGGGCCGTCTGGAGCGCCGCTCAGCTCCCGCGTAACGCATAGCACAGTGGCTCTCGGGCGCGGCTGAAAAGGCAATTGTTCCCTTAATACGCTGCCATTTCTCACACAGACGCTGGGAAGGCCAAAGCCAGTAATTCATCGCATTGATTTTGTGCCTCCCCTCCCTCAGCTCCTTCAATCCATCCCTTTTTTCTTCCCATTCCGTATCCCATGAGCCTCTCCTCCAGCGGCCCCTGACACTCGTTAAGACACTCGTTCATTTGCTTTATAGGCTTTTGTGAGCCGTGTTTGTGTTGCTCTGCTCTACCAGCATTCGCCCCTCTCTACGTTTTTGTCAGAGATAAACCGTATCTATCCCCATCCTCATGAATGATGTACGTGAGCGAGTGAGAGAGAAAAAGAGAGAGAAAGAGAGAGAGAATGAGAGACAGACAGAGAGAGTAAGAGAGAGAGAGACAGACAGAAAGAAAGAGAGAAAGAAAGAGATAAAGAGAGAGAGAGAGAGAGAGAGAGAGAGACAGACAGACAGAGAGAGAGTAAGAGAGAGAGAGAGACAGACAGACAGACAGAAAGAAAGAAAGAGCTTTTTATAGCGGGGATAGCGCCGTGGCCCTTTAAGCGTGCGGTAAACAAGGGTTTAAATCTGCTGCCTGGATCATGCTGTTTTAACAGTCCTGTAATGAAATAAAGTGATTTAATACGCCATTGTCTGTCCCAGTGCTGGCTGCGGCGCACATGGCCTTGCCTTTTGTGATTATTGAATAATTCATACGGGAGGCGGTATTTAAACGTTATGAGTGCTGGAGCTTTTTTACAGAGTCGGCAGATGAGCAGGCACTTTAAAAATCACAGCGCCTGCCGACTGACTGTAGCCCTCGTGAGAGAATTAAAAACAAAGTTCAAAGGTATTTCGGCTTGTCCTCTTCTCTCGTTCAGTATTTTTCTCCCTATATTCAATTATTTCCCTCTGTATTTAAAGTATGATAAAGAATAATTGAAAGACCATAACCCTAGATTAATGGTGTTTGATTCCCGAAGCGCCCCTGTAAGGTGGCAGTGACGCAGGTTCCCCTTGTGGATTGAGGGTAAATATTGAGACAGCTGGGCCTCACCCTCCTGGTGTAGCCATGCTCTTTATTTCCCCACTGCCTTCACTAGTCCAGGGGTGTGCCCCCCCCCCCCCCCCCATGCTTATGTGGGAGACTGCTGATGGTGGTTGGGCTCTACATGAGATGAAAGACAGACGGTGAGACAAGGACTCCGCACTCTCCCAGCCTAATGCGGGGGAAGAAGCCCTCTCCCCTGAGACACCCCCCCCCCCCCCCCCCACCCCCCCATCTCTGATGGATGGCTGTTTATCCTGAACCAGCCTCAGAAAGACCAGGGGTGGTGCGGTGAAAGAGTGGGGGGGTATTCACACCACCCAATGAAGCAGTAATGAAAACATGAGGGCTTAGGAGCCAGGTTCCCCCAGAGGGGATCTGTCAGCTTAAGGCTTCGCCCCGACGAGCCAGAGAGATAGCGCCCCCAGCCCTGACTCCTTCAGAAGCTCCAGGTGAGCGGGAGGAGGGAAGAGATAGCAAGGCGGAGGGGATAAAGACAATCCTCATCGGCTTTGCACAATAGCTGGAGGAGGATGAGAGGAGGAGGCCCTGGGAAATGTTTCGGGGTGATGCATTCATGGTCAGACAGAGATCAGGCTTTCTCTTTTGGGATCCCTTTTGTCATTTATTGCAAAGCAAAAGACAATACTGATCTCACTTCAAACTGTATGGACTGGGGATGCTGCTGATGATGTCAGTGATCAGTAAGAATTGTATTTAAACGTTTTTTTTTTTATGACCGATTGTGTTCTCTAGAAATACTAATGGCTCAGAGTATATCTTTGGTTTGGCCATGGAGGGAATAGCATGGCAATAAAGGTCCATTGGCAGTTAGGATTCTCTAACTGTGTCTAAGACGTTTTAAGTGATATATACAGTACTGTGCAAAAGTTTTAGGCAGGTGTGAAAAAATGCTGTAAACTAAGAATGCTTTCAAAAATGGAAGTGTTAACAGTTTATTTTCATCAATTCTTCATAAATTAACAAAATGCAGTGAAGGAACAGAAGAAAATTCTAAATCAAATCAAAATTTGGTGTGTCACCCTTTGCCTTCAAAATAGCATCAATTTTCCAGATACACTTGCGCACAGTTTTTGAAGGAACTCGGCTGGTAAATTGTTCCAAACATCTTGGAGAACTAACCACAGATCTTCTGTGGATGTAGACTTCTTAAAATTCTTCTGTCTCTTCATGTAAACCCAGACAGAATCGATGATGTAGAGATCAGGGCTCTGTGGGGGTCATACCATCACTTGCAGGACTTTTTGTTCTTCTTAAAGCTGAAGATAGTTGTTAATGACATTGGCTGTATGTTTGGGGTTATGTTCCTGCTGCAGAATACATTTGGTGCCAATCATACGCCTCCCTGATGGTATTGCATGATGGATTAGTATCTGCCTGTATTTCTCAGCATTGAAGACTCCAATCATCCTGACCAAATTTCCAACTCCACTTGCAGAAATGCAGCCCCAAACTGGAAAGGAACCTCTACCATGCTTCACTGTTGCCTGCAGACTCTCATTATTGTACCTCTCTCCAGCCCTTCGGCGAACAAACTGTCTTCTTCTACAGCCAAATATTTCTAATTTTGACTCATCAGTCCAGAGCACCTTCTGCCATGTTTCTGCACCCCAGTTTCTATGTTTTCGTGCTTAGTTCAGTCACTTGGCCTTGTTTCCTTGTCGGGGTAGAGCTTTTTGGCTGCAACTCTTCCATGAAGACCACTTCTGGCCAGACTTCCCCGGACAGTAAATGTCTGTACCTGGGTACCACTGGTTTCTGCCAGTTCTGAGCTGATGCCACTGCTTGAAATCTTCCGATTTCGAAGGTAAGTAAGCTTGATGTGTTTTTCATCAGCTGCATTAAGTTTCCTTGGCTGACCACTGCGTCTACGATCCTCAACGTCTTCTTCAAAAGAGCTTGAACTGCACATTTTGAAACCCCTGTCTGCTTTGAAATCTTTGTCTGGGAGAGACCCTGCTGATGCAGTATAACTACGTTGTGTCTTGTTGCTGTGCTCAGTCTTACCATGTAAATGGATACAAAATAAACATTTATCGTTTACATTTTTCAAAGCATTCTTAGTTCATAGCATTTTTTCACACCTGCCTAAAACTTTTGCACAGTACTGTATATATATATATGTAGCAAAATATGGTGTCGTCTGTTCTCCAGGAGCAGGGTCGTGTTCTTATATTTTCTTCCCTTGACCTTTTACTTCGAGGTGTTTTTTCTTTTTTGGGTCCGCTGGCTTTGGAGCAGACCCAAGAGCAGTTGCTTGAATGTGTTTATTCCTGACTCACAGAAAGGCACTGTGCAAATACTGCAGCAGTGAGTGTGTGTGTGTGTGTGTGTGTGTGTGTGTGTGTGCACGCGCTGTATGCTACGAGGGAAGGCAGGCAGGCTCTGGAGGTGTGCCGCCTCTGGAATGGCATAACGCATGTAATCCAGGCCCCACATTCACACGGGGGAGTTGATTATGTCTGGAGAGAAAGAGAAGGAGGGGTTGGGACTACTGCATCAAAAGAGAGACAAAAAGAAATACAGAGAGAGAGAGAGAGAGAGAGAGAGAAAGAGAGAGAGAAAGAGAGAGAAAGAGAGGGAAAACCAGAGAGAAAAGCAAAAACAGAGACTCCACGCCTGCAGCTGATTGCATCACAACAGCCCAGGATGGATTGCGGGCATCTTTCTACACTTGTGTGGTGTGGAATGCAATCAGTACAACTTACTCCTGGCTCACCCTCTCCCCCAATCACACACACACACAAACACACACACACACACACACACACACGCACACACACACACACTTGCATCCCATGCTTGGTGCAGCATTGTTTGCGATGAAAATGGATAAAACTGATGGCAGAAGCAGAGAGTGCTGCTTGTTGCTCGGCGCTCCGCAGCGAGAGGCAGAGACGGCTGTGATGGATGAAGAAGGACACGAGCTCAGGCAGCCTCTGAGGCACACAAGTATGTCCAGACGAGCAAGTGCAGCAAGCCACTCTTGGGCATATAAACATGAGGAAAGCAAGTTTCATTATTACCTCCGCCAAGGAGGTTATGTTTTCGCCCCTGTATGTTTGTTTGTCAGCAGGATTACGCAGAAACGCATGGACCGATTTCCATCAAACTTTGTGGGGAGATTGGGTAATATAATGGCAATAATTGATTCGATTTTCAGATGTCAAGGTCACAAGGCGGTTTGCAGTCTCTGAATGCTCGACATTCTTGTTTTCTTTTGAGATCATTTGTACTTAGTAGGAAAGAAACCCCCTGTGCAATAGACTGTCAACAGATGTTGTTAAAACAGACTAAATCGATATAATTGGTGGTCTTCACGTCACAGTCAAACACACTTCCTCTACCTGTCATCCTTGTTGGATTGTCGACGGTTATTTTCGGTATCAAACAGTGATCTCGTGCTGCGAGGCAAAGCTTACACTAGATCTGTCTCAGAAATGATCTTGTTTTATCAGGGGACAGTTTTCACCTTCTTTGGTGTTTATTTTCAAGGGCATGTTCCTATCCATGTGCAGCAAACAGCTTGTAGCGCACAGCAGGCAATCAAGTCAGCATGTCATCACTTTTTAATTAAATCAGGCCATTGAAATGATCACTTATGCAGTGCAATTAAAAGATTGCTCGGTTCGGTTCAGTCAAAATAACTAAAAACTGTTAAACTGTCCCTTTGAAACTGTTAAACTGTATCTTTAAAACATTTTGACACCTCGTATTGGGACAACAAATACAACTTCAATGGCGTAGTGAAAAGTGCACCCTATTTTATGGCCTCTCCATGTAGCAGATGGTATTAAGAAATATCTTACATGATAGAGAGCGGAAAAGAGTACAATACAGTGGCATCCAATGCCCCCACATTTAACATTTTATAATATAGGCTTCAGTGGCATATTATGCCCATGCCCTTAATCTTACCCTGGATTAATTCATCATTTGCATTCCTTGAATCCATGCTTTGAATCCTCAGGTGCTTCAGCTCTCTTATTTATTCCCAGTCAGGGGTGACAAATGCAGTGGGGGGGGGGGGGGGGGGGGTGGGGGGGTGGGGCGAGGACCAGTGCTGACCCCCTCTCGTAAACATTTTGACAGAGGCCGTTTGACAGCGAGGGGAACTAAATTAGGATTTGATGCGCTCCCCTGGCTTGCATCACCACACTGATGCCGCCGTCAGCTCCACCACCCCTCAGGGAGCTGACCGGGGGCCACTGTGATTAATCACTCAGAGAGCTATCGCTCACCTGCTGTCTCTCTCTCTCTCTCTCTCTCCTGCCCTCGCTCACCTGCTGTCTATCTCTCTCTCTCTCCTGTCCTCTCACCTGCTGTCTATCTCTCTCTCTCTCCTGTCCTCTCACCTGCTGTCTATCTCTCTCTCTCTCCTGTCCTCTCACCTGCTGTCTATCTCTCTCTCTCTCTCCTGCCCTCGCTCACCTGCTGTCTATCTCTCTCTCTCTCCTGCCCTCTCTCCCCCCCTGTCTTCTCTCCCCCCCTGTCCTCTCTCTCCCCCTGTCCTCTCTCTCCCCCTGTCCTCTCTCTCCCCCTGCCCTCTCTCCCCCCCTGTCCTCTCTCTCCCCCTGTCCTCTCTCTCCCCCTGTCCTCTCTCTCTGTATGTTTAGTACTTAAGTTATGTTTGTTTGTTTATTTAGAAGGATCCCCATTAGCTCTACCCTAAGACAGAGCTACTTTTCGTGGGGTCCACATTTAACTTACATACAAATATCAAAACATTAAGTTATGTTATGTTATGTTATATCATGTGGAGTACTTATATGTAATGTTATGTCTTGTTATGTTATGGCAGTGTGGTACGGTGTCCAGTCCTAAGAATTTCAGTGCCCAGACCGCCTCTGTTGTTTTGTGCATCTGACAATAAAAGACTTGACTTGACCCCTGTCCTCTCTCCTCTCAGTTCAAAGTTGACGGGGAGTGGTGGACGTGGATCGACTACGAGCGCTTCCAGGAGCTGGTCCAGGCCCACGAGGAGAGCGGTGGCACCAGAACCTTCTCCGCCTCGGACTACATGGCCAAGACGCCCAGCTGGGCCCAGTTCGGGGGCAGCGCAAGAGGCTTCGACCCCTCGGACACTCGCCACCAGCGGAAGAACAAGACCAAAGACATCTCGGGCTGCTGACGCAGAAGAGCCCCCCGCACACCTCGCACGACTCTCCCATCACGAATAGGGAGGCTTTTAGGCGCCAACTCTTTTTCTCTTGAGGAAGCCTCTGTCAGATTCCAGACACTCTGCTTGAGCCAGATGTCGCCATGAACATAAAACACTGATTTAACAGCCACTCTTCATGATGGGACGAGTTGACATTGGAACTGACGTTTCTCGTCGAGTGACATTTGCATAGCGAGGAGGACTGTCCCTTTATTTGGACAGTAGTTAATTATTCTCTTTCAGTTGTTGCCGTCCATGCCGAATCATATTTTTTTATGAAGACTTCATGCTATCAGGATCCACTGGGTAACCAGACACTTAAGCACAATGATAGGTGCTTGTTAGGCTGAAGTGTGGCATAGATGGGGCTCCTGGTCCATGTTCAAACACCCCCCTGATAGCATGAGTGCTGATCCTGCCGTACAGCTCGTATTTGCTGAGTTGGGTTGAGCTTTACAGCGCACATTTAAAGAGCCATGTGTTTTTCGCCGTCTTTTTTTGATCATCTGTTTTTATCTACTTATGTTCTTTGTATTGTAGATGTTAAATTTTTTCTCGTATTTTTTTGTTTGTGTTTCCTTTTTACTTGAGTCATTCTCGTTGGTATGTCCTGAAAGAGCCAGTCTTTCTTGTTTAAAATAATCATTATTTTATTGAATTTTTTTCGCTCCCTGTAGCTTAAAATTTGATGCTGTTATAAGCTGTCTTGTCCTGAGAAGATTCTTTAATCTTCCCCTTTCACTGTGATCATTCCATAATTTAGGCTTTCTTAAATAATAGCACATATTCGCTCATGAGCTGTCTTTACCATTGCCAACTCAAGAGTAGTTTAAATTCCACTTAAGATTGCTAAATGTAGTAAGTCCAAAATCAATAGGGCCCAAGAGAAACGCAAGTCTCCTTCGGGAGTTAATGTATGTGGTTCACAAGACCAAACATTATCGAAAGTTATTTGTCCCACACAGCACTATATCCGTGATGACGTCCACGTGTGGTTTAGTCAGAATACATTACAAATGTTTAATGTAGATAATGCAGAATGTTAATTGCCCCCACTCTCCACAAATGTCACGTTGGGAGTGTCATAACTTGATCGATTATTATTACAAATGTCACACCGGGAGTGTCATAACTTGATCGTGTCAATCCCCTCAGGCGAATGAAGTCTTGTGTATTCTGGGAGCATCCCCCCCCGCCCCCCCCTCCCTAAAACAAGCTCTGTGCTTTGAATGCCTGGGTGAGATCGACATTTCTTGAGAAATGAATGTGCCATAGTGTGGAGATATACACAGTTTCACCAGCTTGAGACTTGGGCTCGCTGTGCTCGAGAGTGCTTGAGATGACAGTTTCCTGAAGGGCACGCGGAACTTTTCAGCACAGCCTACTCAAGTTACTTTCTGTGGATGTTTGCACTTTTTTTTCTCCGTACAGGCTTTCCGTGCCGAAACCTCTCTGGCAGCTCGGCGTGTTTTCCGCACGTCAGTCAGAGATGTCTGCAGGGGACAGGTCAGCGGCTCGTCTCCGCCCGTTTTCGGCTCTAATTACCCGCCTCACCTGCTCCCTGGAACACCGACGCTGCTGCAGCCACCGAGCTCGCCGAGAACGGGGAGGGTGCCGCGGGGAGGGTGCCGCAGGCAGGCGGAGCTAATGGGACTCATCTGCATCCACTGATAGGAGGAGTTGCATCAGCTTCGCTCCTCTACCATCATGCATCAGCGTGAGCCACTGCCCGACTCCAGTCTGCTGTCAAATATAATAGTTTTAGTTTCGAGATGCAAGATGTCGTTGTCTTTGCTTGCCTACAGTTTTTCATTCGCTGATTGATTTGTGAAATTTACATTAAAGATGTAATTGATGACCGTGTCTGTTGAGCATCACACTGATTCTCTTCGCTCCATGCCCTACATGAGTGATACTTTTCTGGGGGGTTTTCGCACAGCAGTAAACTACTTTTAAATAAAAAAAGGAGGTTGAAATGTACTGTACATAACCACTTCACTGCATTTCTGAGGGCTGAGTATACTTAAAGAGGAGAATTTACTTCACACCACTGAACACACTGTAGCTATCCCACTCAGGAGGGAGGGAAGAGCTTCTAATTAACTTTCAGAAGAGAACATTCCACTTGAAGCAGCACTTCATCAAAAACTGTATACAAAGCTGTTTAACAGTCAAGCCAACCTACACATCATAGTTTCCCATACAGCACATCATCCTTGAAAGGGTTCATTAAGCATTCATAAGGCTTTTGACTTAGCATCCTTAGAGCAGGTCGAGCAAATGAGGAAAGATGCCCTAGAGCAGACCTGGGCAAAGTGCGGCCCCAGGGCCATTTGCGGCCCTTTGGCTGTCCCTGAGCGGCCCGCGGAGGTCAATGGTAAATTAGGAATCAAACGTAAATACCTGTACTTATTATATAAGCAATGTCATATGTGTTTTTACTATGCCTGCACCACATTTTCATACCAGTAGCAGTAAATCAAAACCATACAATTTAATGCTTTTTATAAAGAGCTAACATTTATATTCAGCAGAATTGAGTTCAGCCTATTGGTCCGGCCCTTCACAACGGTCCCACTTTCTCATGTGGCCCCTTTGGGGAAATGAATTGCCCACCCCTGCCCTAGAGGGTCATTCGTTGAGTAACGCTAGTATGCTTAGCCTAGGAAGGGTGCACATGCTCTTTGGCGTTCCCAGGGATACTTCAACTGTTGACCTTGGCACAATTCTGCCACCCTGCCCTGCCAACCTAGGGCACGGCGGTGAACAGAAACAGGAGTAACATCTGATACGCTTACAATCATTCTGGGCACGTTCCCCTGTGGCTCTCGAGTGATGTGTCATTCGAGTGCAGACGAAGATCCGTTTCCAGGAGCTGGAGTCCTGCTTGCTATTCATGCCATGTTATCTATCTCATCGTTTTGATGCAGCTTCTCTGGGGGTATGACTAGCACATTTACTGACACCAAGAAAGATATGTCCCTGTGATAGGTGACAGAACACTATTGATTTTGTATGGACCCTTTTGTCTGCAAATGAAAGGAGCCCATCTGCTCTGGTGCGAGTCGGCCTGATCTAGGCTAATGTGCTCCTTTGTCTTTTACACACTTTTAAATCAATGCCTGGGCCCCTCAGAGAGCTCTTCATCCCAAAATATGCCCGTATGTAGGAAATAAAGACATTTTTATAACAGCTTAATTGGGTTATTGTCATCTGGGTTGTACTGATGGCTAAAAAACAGCAGTAATTTTCTCTACTTTTTAAAACAAAAACGAGGTCTTAATTAAGGTTTTTATTCGTCTGCTGGGTTTTTATTCCTGTGCACAGTAGTAACAACTCCATCCTGGGGCTGGCGGGGACTTTATTACTTGCACTGAAAAGAAAGGCTGGTAATGATCTCGGGTGAGAGTGTGGTTGTATGTTTGTCTAATGCCGGGTTAAGGGAAGGATCTGTTCCGACATTTGAAGCCGCCAGTCTTTGCTTATTCTGTCTTATAGTCTCTGAATAGGAACAGTCTGAATCTGACCTATACATCACAGTCATAACCCCTTAAATTCAGCCACTCAAAGCAGATCAGAATATGTCCTCGTGCTTTTTCGGTCTGAAGATACATCTTGCTATATGCATTTCCTTGACACCCCTTTCCAGCCCAAAGCCTGTCCACCCACCTAGAGCTAAAAATTCATCAACAGAATTTCAGAGAGAATATTCAGCTGCAAGTCTTATCTCCTCCAGTCAAGAGCACTGCTAGACATACCAGGAAGGGAAAATGGGCTAGATCCTCACCACTGTGCTTCTCTATGCCTTGCCTTACAGTGTTAATGATGTATGTGTCTCTGGAGCGGAGCTTGTGTGTGCGATAATAAATGTTTGGCAAAGGAAAACACTAGAGCCTTGACCCCTTCCACTGGAGCAGCCACACCTCGCTTGTTTGGCTGTCGTCCACCAGGAAAAAGAAAACACCTTGCCTCATTCAGCCCCGTCCCTGACAGGTAAGTCTGCTGTGAGTCAGTTCCATTTTCAATCAGGTTCAGAGTCAGTCAGTGGGGAAAAAAAATCATTTTTGTTTATGTAACATATCTGTGTTTTTTTCTGTGGTATGGTTTCTTCGACATAGCTTAGAATTTACATTGTGCGTTGCCTGGTAACCACACTAGAAGGACTTTGCATTCCTTGTATTTGCCGTATCAAAAAAAAGAGTGGATAACTGTGATTTTGTTTGTTTTTACTGGTTGTTAAAGCTTTAAGCAGTGGCTATGGCTCGCTTTGTGTTCATTGATCCACCAACAGTCGTCACCATAGTTACAGAGAACATGTCACTGGCTCTAGCTTTGGTCATTGCATCAATGCCACTGTTGAGCAGGCTCTGATGGATGTGAAACACAAATTTCAGCAGTATTGCTCTCTGTGTATACCCACAGTGAAACGATTGTTCTGCATGTGGATATCCATTACATTTAAAGTAAATAATTTTATATTATCCTCAGCATCAAGATGCCAAAAATAATTTCACCAGAATCCCTATTAGACTTGTAGCACATATGGTGGAGGGACCACATTAGCTTTTCTGGAGCGTCTCTGCACTACTCTGTTCGCTGCTTCAGTATAGCCCCTGCGGCTATTTAATTTCATGTCTCCCTTCAGAGGCAGTTTGCTAGCGCAGTCCTCTGCACTTGGCCGGTGGAACAGGAGCCTCGGTCACGAGCGGAGCAGCCAGCCTCATTAAGTCCACCCGGACTTCAGATCCCATCCCCTCCTCTGATGGGTCTGCCTGTTAGCCAACGCCAGAGAGATCTCACATCCACGGACCGCTTCTCCCCACAAAGGAACCGCAGAAAACATATGGAGAGTGGGCTTGCTGCTCTAGCTCTCTCCCTCTCTCCCTGTCATATACCAGACGCCTGGCTATCCTGTCAAAGGGAGAAAGAAAATGAAATCATCCCAGTCTCATTATATTTTTGGATTGGCTGCCCCCAAGCCCCCTAACACTCTAGGGGAGCAGCAAAGTGTCGTAGGGATTTGGAATCCAATTGGATGTCTGATATCACTCAGTCCTCATAAAATTACCCCAAAAACCATTGAAGCTTTGCTGCATTGTGTGTGTTATTGCACTCAAGGGTGATATTGCAGATGTTTCCGCACTGACTGGACCTTCTTCTCCGCTTAACCCATTAGAATCTATATCTGCTAAATTAAGTTTGGAGGAGGAATGGCGTGGTGGTTTGAATCCTCTATCTCCAGAGACTGCGGTCTCAAAATGGAGTCCTGTCTTATGACTAAGGGGGCACGGTGACATCTCTGCCTATTTCCACGACAGTTCGCTGGCACTCGAGGAGACTGGTGGCAGAATCAAGCAGCAGGACTTCCCGCACTCGTGGATCAGCTGATGACGACGTTGGCTGAGCTCAACAAAGTGGATGGTGCCTCTGTCTCTGTGTGTGAGTGTGTGTGTGTGTGTGTGTGTGTGTGTGTGTGTGTGTGTGTGTGTGTATATGGGAGTGCTGTAATGGTGCCTGCAGATGGCATAGTCAGTCCTGTTTCTGGGCAGACATAGTGGGGATGTTCTGGCAACGTTTAGGTCCTTGTGCTGTCTCCTTCCATCTGTTAGGCGTTTGGGCAACGAAGAGCCTAGTGTTTGGAGCCGGAGACTTTAAGTACCTCCTATTTACGCGCGGTCAAACTCCTACGACTTTTAAATCCCACCATTTTCTTTCCCTCACACGTGAAGCTGTGAGCAGCTAATGGGACTTGTGTGTGTGTGTCTGTGTGTGTGTGTGTGTGTGTGTGTGTGTGTGTGTGTTTGAGTGTGTGTGTGTCTGTGTGTGTGTCTGTGTGTGTGTGTGTGT
>NC_137928.1:7756458-7813958 GCF_963457725.1 Sprattus sprattus
TCTGTTAACACCATCCACATACCACGCTGCCATTGTAGCTGTTGGTATCTCTCAGTTGTCCCAATTAAGGTTTCATTCACCTTGCCCTTCCTCCTTTACTATCCACTATATCTTTGTCAGATGTAAATGCTCATGTATATGTATGAGAAGGGATGCAGGCTTAATTTATATCTCATTTTCTATTTCCAACCCCTGATAAATAAACTTGGTATAAGCTTGTTTTTGTCCTTAACGTTTGGGTTGTAGAGGAAGAAGCCAAAGTCTTCTGTTGGCTGTATTCAGTGGCAGGTCAGGGCCTGGGCTGCTCTGTGGGCTGTTGCCTGTGCACTACATGCTGCTACTTAACCAGGGGATCCTCTGGATCCACAAGCAGAGACAGAGCTTCTATAGACGGGAGAGAGGCTGAGGACTGCTTTGGTGCAGAACACTGTGATTCCTTGTTGTTGTTGTTGTTGTTGTTGCCCCCCCCCCACACACACACACACACACACGCACACACACACACATTTCTAATCATCACTTAGCAGACTTTCAGAGTCGGGTTGGATGCTGGCCCCCTCCCGCTCTGTGCTCCCAATACTAACAAACAGCTTTTTGAAGTACGAGTGATTATAATGTGCTGAGAAAGGGATGGCTTTTCAGGAAGGGCCTCTTTTTGTATACAAGCCACTGGAGAGGCATTAGCCTAGATCCGTGTTGCCTCACTGATTAAGGATGAGAGGGACCTCTTCACATAGAGCATGTCAAATTCCCCATAGATTGCAGCGCACTGTTTTGGTCAATGTTATGTTTTGGTTGCCGTTTGAGATACAACTCATCCCTGAAATTAGATGGGATAAAAGACAACCGTCCGTGGTTTAGATATAAATATTGGAAATTAAAAATCAGATTAGAACATCAAGCCCATTAAATATAAAGTCTTGTTTTCACTAAAAAACACCCAGTGGCACAAAATAGGATAATTGGATATCTAACCATGCTTTTGGGTGTGCTTTGATTGTAAAAATAGAGGAGTTCACTACTTTAAAGTCTTAGCACTGCAGCAGTTCTGATCATAAGGCAGCACTTCATCATTCAACTGGTGCTACCAATTACCTTAAGCCATAATAATAATACACTCCTCCAGCGCTTGCCTTGCAATCATATGTTAGCTTTAGACAGGCCAGCGCGCCTGAACGTGACCCACATGTAGGAACCAGGTAAACTGCAGGCAGAGCACGTGATTTACCCTGAGTTGGAATCGCGCCTTCATCGATAAATCAGTGAGGTTGGGCCAAGGCAGAACTTTGCAGGTGCAAGGAAATAGCCCGCAGTTTTGAGATGGACCGTCAAACTTACACTGAACTACAGCTCAGATATAAACCCTATGATCTAGGTAAGAAACCTCGCTTATTTTCAAAATAAATCGACGAAAGAAATTCTTGCCCACTGACCAACTTCGAGGACCACCTGTGGCTTAAATAGACGTTAGCTTGTGCAGTCACCCAAATAGGAGATGTGTTTTTTTAAGAATTGGGAGAAGACAATGAAGAACAATTGTTGCTTATCAGTAGTACACTGTCTGGAAGTTTGTTGCACGAGAGTTAGCTCAAAGCGGCCATAGTTTACAGGTAACGTTAGGCATGGATCGCTGTAGTTGCACAATTACGTTCTCAAAGGTTTTGAGGTTGGCTTTATGGATAAAGGATAATGCATAATGTATGGTCAGATGAATCTCTAACTTATTCTTCACAAGTAAGCTTTTTTTTGTGTGTGTAATTTTTTAATACGTAGTACCTAACAATGTTGGATGGGATTTTCCTCCAGCTAATAAGAAGGTATTCACTGTTGTGATTCTGAGCCTGCTGAATGGGCTATATTTCACTTTATTTACAAAATGATTGTTTCAGTAGATAAATCATCAATCATCAAAGGCACGTCCATTTGGAGGCTGACTCTCTCCTATTTAACAGTCCTCAGACACACCAGTGTACCAAAAGGTAGCCTACCGACTGATTCCTGTGTTGTTTGATTAATGACTAGCGCTTGGCCAGTTTGTCCTTCACAGCGATTCAGGGGTTAATATTTTTCAGTCGAAGAAATATGACACAAATCGGCACGAAGCATAGCGCAATTTGTTTCTGTCTCACGCAAACCTTGCGATTATTGTGAAGAAATCACGGATATAGATGAACTTGACAGATTTATTGATTGGCTTTTGGAGGACTTGCAGAGATTACTCAACCCTTCAAGGCGATCTGGAAATATAAGTTAAATCTGCGTATTTGAGAGGTTTAGTGTTTTCAACGAACAAAGCTGGCTACGAAAACTTAAAAGTAGCCTACGTTTATAATTGGAATACTAAGATGACGAGGAAACAACGAGGTCATTAAAATTGATGGGAGTTGGATGAAAAGTGCAACTGTTCGATTGATTGTACAGGAACTAGGGTAATAACGACCGCAGTGCACATGGACTTGCTATCTGGGAAAGACACCAATGCATCATGTTGTTCTAATGGAATAATATCTCCACATTCTGGATAGGAATTATCCGTCTGTCTATTGTTCTACACATCTAAATATATGAGCGCATATCTTGGTGCCTCAACTGGACTCCAGTTTGACAGCGTTGGGACGCAATAACGACAATACAACAAGGATATCTAGATTAGATATTCCTACAGGTAAATAGGTAAACGTTTATGTCTATTGTATTCGAATAACGAGACTTATTCCAAGTCTTGCCTTTGAAATAACGCTTTTGGTGTAGGCATCACGTTCTTACACCTGTTGTTATTGAAATAGGTTTGTCCTTCGCATGGCTCACCGCCTGGCCATTAATGCTAAACTTCGAGTGGAAACCTTTGATTAATTCCAGCACTCTATCGAATGTACGTTTCTGTCGATTCTTGAATGGTCTATGAATGACATACGTTATATTGTGTTATTCGTTCTGTTATGTAATCGAAATTTTAATTTATTCTTCGAGGTGCGTAATTTTCACACATTGTGGAAACTACCATTTTTGACACGAATGTTCATACATGCGATATATTTTATCTGATTGTTTTTGTATTCATTTATTTAGTTCATGTTCAATGATAAATAATTGTCAATGTAGTCTAAAGGCTGTTACATTGCGTGGTATTATAAGGGAAATCAAATCTAAGTTACAACAGTTTTATTATGAACTTACTTTCTATATTGAGGCATTTTCCCTAAAAGTGCGCAACGTGATGCGTTTTAGTGAAGTACAACCTTGATGTGATGCTTTGTTTAAGTGCGGGATGCATGCAGGCAATATGGAAATGTTGTAACTCACATCTGTCAGGTGAAGCGGCCGCGCTGGCGCTGAGAGCGTTTGCTTACGGTAATGGGAGAGGGGAGAGGTGTGCGCGGCTGCTGTTAACAGGCTGAAGGATTCCGCTCTCACAAATCACTGAGGAGCACCTTGTGTCCAAGCAGCAGCCGGCGGTGCTGAGGGAGAGGGAGAGGGAGAGAGAAGGGGAGCTGTGCAGGGCTCTGCCACGGAGACTCTGTCTAATGAGCCTGCTGTTGCTGCCTACCCCTGCCTCATGTGAAGTGCAGGGCACCACAGAGTGAAGGGAGTCAGTGAGTGACTGGCGGACTGATTGAGTGAGGAGAAAGAGAGAAGGGGAGAGGAGCAGAGAGAGAGAGAGAGAGCGAAAGAGTTAGAGTGAATGACTACCTTATTCCTTATTACTGAAATATTAAACGCACGGATATCCGGCGCGGTCACCCGATGCTGCTTTGGGAAAAGCACAAATTCGGGAGGCAGTAGTCGGGCTGAGCCGCCCAGGGACAGCTTGCCTGCCTGCCTGCCTGCCTGCTGCTCACCGAGCCTCCGCGCCACTGTCTGATGGAGGTCACAGAGGATCCAGAGCCTCGGACGGAGGACGGGGAGGAGGGAGAGGGGCCGTGTCTCAGCGACAGCGGCGGCCAGGCAGTGAGCCCTCTGGAGGAGCCAGCCCCGCTGCAGTACCCCTCAGCCTGTGATCAGTATGGGTAAGCTGGAGCTGGAGCTGGAGCTGGAGCAGGAGCAGAGTGGTGCCAGAGCTGCACTCTCATCCCCACTGCTCGGGGACTAGAGGCAGCAGGCTGGTGGGTGTTGTGGCTGGGGGCTTTGTTTGTCTCCATGCTGTTGAGGGGCTGTGTTGTGTTTGTTCATGGAAATTGCTGCCAGGTGGCAGATAATGTCTGTTGACCCACTGATATGTCCAGTTTTTAAGGTGCTGCTGAGGGATGGGGATTATTCCTGAAACTGGGATAAGGAATGGTTGCCTCTCAAATGCTGTGACTGACTCTGGGCTGTGATAATATTTGTTTGTGTTTGACATGAGGTCAGCCCTGGTGCAAGCTCTCTTCTCAAGTGCTTTGTTAAGTTAACGATGTGGGGTAAGGGGGGTGGGGGGGGGATGGGGGTGTAACATTTCTGTGATGGAGGTTCTGTGGTATTGGAACACTGCCTTCCAAGCCTTTTATTGTGATTAGTTCTGTTTGGGAAATTTCAGTGTAGGTTTCTTGTGATGGTAAACAGCTGTTTTTTTTGTTTTGGCTCTCGAGTTATTTGTGGTTGGAGGTGATTTGGAAGGCAAGTGTGTGGAAGGTGTGCACAAAGTAGCGCCTGGCTTGTGCTGTTGTTGCTTTTCGTAAGACTGGAAACAGTGCTGGACCCTCACAGCACAAAGAGACAGATGGAGATCAATGTTTCCTTTCTCAGTCGGCTTCTGTCCTCAGAAATGGATTGATTTGGTTTCCTGCTGGTCCACCTGGATCTGTGGTTCTGCCTCTTTGTTGTTGAAAATGTTTTTCCTGTAATGACTATGAAGACCATAATGTGCAAAATGACCTTGAATGTTTTGTCCTCTTGTTCTGTATGTTCAATATGATAAACTATCCATCCAAGAAAGACAGTATTTTACCCTAGAAAACATTTAAATGTGTTTTCAATTCCAAAATTAAGTTGAGATTTGCAAATTGAGTTTACATAGCTTGACAGTTGTTAAATAGACACTATTTTGTGTATATTGTCTGTGTGTGTTAGACTTCAAAGCAAGACGCCCAAGTAATTCATTCATAATTCCCATACTTGCTCTTCTCACTAAATATGCTTAATTTGTGGTACTGCCACACTAGTCTAGTTAGGAAGTTAAACCATTCCTGCCACGTTGGGATGGTCTTGTGTGTAAACGCACCGCCACACAGTTCAGTTAACAGGGAGCAGCCAAAGTGGCACAGTCACACCCAGACTTTAGAGTTCTGCAGATGCAGTTCCACACACTCCCCTGCTCAGGGTGTGCAGTGGCTTTGGCTGCTAGAGGTGAAATAAATGCCTTGCGGAAGGGTAACAAGTCACCCTCACAGGTTCTCTATTTTACACCTGTAGGCTTACATTTCCCCCATGATGCATCACATTTTTGGGATGAATGCACAGCTTACACATGGTATTTATGGGCAGGTCATATAGTGCATTTGCTTTTTTTTTAAAGCTTTTTTTAAAAAGTAGATACTATGTATTGATGAGATATTGCAAAAAAAAAATCACACATTGGTGTGAGCTTCAGACAAAAAGAGTATCATTATTTCTCTGAATGTGGAGTGAACAAGGATTGGAAGTCAATTGTGGTGCTGTAGCAATCCATTGAAACTACCTGAACACATTTGAGGTGAGATGTTGTGGTCTCTCTGTGTCGGATTTGTCACGTCATGGATTCGCACCAACACAGCGTCCTGGACCGCATGCAGGGCTGTTCATAGTGGACTCAAGTGTTACTGTAGATCTCACCAGGTGGCTTTTATACTCAAGAGTAAATGTCCTCTGGCGTTACAGTCGGCAAGGCTAGCTGCGCTTCTTGGAAGTGTTGTTTGTGATGAGGACGCATGTGTAAACGACCAGCATCAGGCATAAATGAGGTCTCGCCTATTTGCATCACGTTTTGCTTACATAACAAACTACATTTGGTGGAGTGCATGGTGATATAGAGGGATGCTTTGGTTCTGATGTAGATATCATTATTCACAGGTTAGAGCCTCCCATGCGAAGAAGAAAATGCATTTTTAATGTGTTTAGCATACTGTGTGGAAATAGAAAACAAATATCTGTCTGCAGACCTATTTTTTCTTGTAAATAGAATGCTTCAGATTTGCTACAATAAAGTAATTCTGAAGGCTTGATTCATGTTCTGAAAGCATTTTTCCAATATTCATGTGCAGTTGAATTTCAATTTTAGATGATGGATTTTTACACCCTGTAAATATCAATAAATACATGAAAACTCTTCAAAGAATCATGATGCACAAAATCATGATGCATGAAACATATCCTTTCACGCTTCCTTAAGAACCGCATAAAATCTAAACCTCACCTTTAAATGTAGTCCCTTGAATCTGATAGAAACTCAGTTCAGTTTTACAGCTAGGTCCTCAGGCTGCCTACACCTTGTGTAGGGTTTTATGTACCCTCCACCCTGTTAGTTCCCCAGCAGCCTCGGCTGTTTTGGTGGGGAGCAGCCTGCAATCAGCCCAGTGTCCTTCACCTGAATGCACGCCAGCCTGGAGCCCGCTGGCACTTGGCACGCTCTCCCGTGGCACTGTAGCGCATCTCTGTCTGATGGGCACGCTGTCTGTGGTAGTGCCCTCCTGGATGTGTCCGCACGTACTCCCAATCTCAGACTCATTCGAGTGTGTGCTCGGACCTCTGGCCCCCCTCACACTGGCCTCTCCTGTGGGCAGCACCGCCTGCCTGGCTGCCCTGGCCTGGCCTGCTTCCCCACCGCTGGACCACCAGCCTATCCCCATGTTTATGTGTGTTCTCCAAAGAGAGTACACACACACATTTGTACATTTATTCACATTCCCCCACACAGGCACGCCCATACATTAAGTTAGACGGTAAGAACTGTAATAAGTGATGCTTAAGATACCATCAGTTGAGGCGGATATGACCATGTTCCTGTCTCATGTTCTGCCCTGTGGGTCTCTCCTCCCTAGAGGACCTCTGAATCTGAACTTCCAACACCGGGAGATTAGGCCCCTACAACATTTTGGGGGTAAACAGGCCCCCCCATCACTGAAAAGAATCACAAGTTCGGTTTCACCTCCCCTTTGCAGAGCTCACAATCAATCAACAACCTTGTCACATTATTCCACAAAATTGTTGAAACTCAAGCAGGAATACTCCAGAAGCAACAAACAACCAACGGTGTGGGTATTTTGCACACCTGTGCAATTACTTGATCGTTGTGCTAGGATGTGAATTAGATAAAGCATTGGAACCATGCACACAGCAAGTTAATTACAGCAGCCCTCTGTGGAACATGCCACTTTATCAACAGTAGAAATGACAAGACACAGAGGTAGACTCAAGCAAAGAGCCACCAGGCTTCAAAACCGACACAAAATGCTTGAAAATGCATGGTTATTTGTCCAATAACTACAGCATCTGAAACAGACCTTCAGCGCCCCAGGGAACAAATTGCCCCTGCTGACCCTGCCTCATCCTGGGGAAAGTAAATAAGTATTCCAGCTGAAAATGGCCATTAAAGTAAGAAACCAAGATGTATGTTTCTTTGTCTCACCAGGTTTTTGTCTTTTGTCTCTTAATCTTAATCATCTAACACACAAGTTGCTGATAAACTGCGTGTTGTCTGCCCTTCAGGGTATTACTATATTTATCAGTAGATAGCCTGCTGTTGCATTGTTAATTAATAATGTTTATTCATATCACTATTATGTGCTAAGACTAGTCACATTATTATTATTATTATTATTATTATTATTATTATTATCCTTTTTTGTGTTACAAAAGTACTACTACTACAGGACTCTAAAGGCAGTATCAACCTCATTAACTCCAATTCTTTGCCTTGTTGCGGCATTCTATCTTATTACACGGCTCTTCTTAATGCTGTAGAATGCTCCATTCACTTGAATGGGGCTTCCCAACGTTCTGCGGTCCGTTATTAACCGATTCCACAGATGCCAGGCTAGATAGAGATGTGGCAACGACAGGAGCGAATGAATGAAATTAGCCTCCTGGACTGTGGAACAACCATTTAATGCAAATGGCATTGATTGTTGTACTGATGAAAGCAGGCATTTGTAGGTCGATACAGGGTTGCACCTGATTGGTGATGGTATTGAGATATCCTGTGGCAGTCAAGCAAGAGTCTGAAGCTGCAAAAATACACCAGACATGACACCACACTTTATCCAGCGATACCTTTGATAGAGTAAGCACAGTGATTGTTGACTTCAGTGTGCCATTATTCTTCAGCCTGAAAGAGTGTGGACTGAAATGTCAGGATGAGACTTAACAACTCTTTCACCCTTTATATACCACAGTACCTGATAAAGAAATGTGAAACTTTCCAGTATTGTCTTTGGCTGTCTAGGGTTCCCTAATCCACAGTTATCTTAGTCAAAGTCATTTTAAGGAATTACCCAAGATGATTGATGAGTGAGGGCATCTTACATCGTCTGATATGTGTCCTTTTGACATAACTGCTGCTGAACTTCCTGTGATCCGCCGTGTCTCAGTCACTCATCTTTGTCTTGCCTGTGATAACAGGACGTCCCCTTAGGGAAAACCTTACAGAGACATCCATAACCCTATTGAGTGTGAAAAGCTTGTCAGGGCACATCAGTGTCCTCCAAGTGTAAGTCATGTTACCGTTATTTGTCTCAACTACACACCAGGGTTATTTTCCTAGACTCAAACTAAAACTAAGAAGAAAACGAATGGTTTTGAAACATTTTCACCTGAATAAAATGATTTACCAGAAGAAAATGTCAAACTAAACAAAACTAATAATGATTCCTTTAAAACAAATACAAATAAAGCAAGAAAAAACATTTAAAAAAGATTGTCGTTATCCCTTCAAGGCTGCAGGTGCCATATCCATTCAAAGCCCCAAATTCTGTGTACAATGTGCAGCTATAACCGAAAACCTTAACATGGCAATATAGCGTGTCTGGACCTAGACTTGCTATCTAATGGAAGTAGGCTGTATTTTAAAGTGAAGAAGTCAGATATGTCATGGAGGAAACGTGGGAGCTGTAGCCTTTGGGGCTATTTCCAATGTATTAGAGAAAGCGGTACAAACGAACGCATGGTTAATTCAGGTAAATGCATAGTGGTATGGAAATTGAAGGGAAAATCACCCCCAATCATCAAGTTACCATCGACGGGAATACACATTATCCATGGAAAAGGATATAGCGAGACAGCATGAGTGACCAACGTAATGTTTTAAACAACCTGCAAGTTGTGAGTGTTTTGGGGATTTTACATTGGACTTCGTTTCCTTAAAGTGTTGTTGACCAACCACCGTCGTAACCGTGGAGTAGTTTGTACCATATGCTAGTTGTTCAACAAACACACCCCTGGTAGGGTTGACCATGGAAACCAATGTCATATTGTTTACCTGAAGTAAACTCTTTAAATATTTAATTGTGTTTTTCCTTGTTTGTGTATTAAAGGTGCAGATCATGCTTCTAATCACATACATCAAATTCAGCTTATTGCTTCTCATGGTCCCCAAGAACTCCAGTGTCACTTCAGTGTTTGTGCTCAAAAAGACTCTGTTGGTCGTAAACAGTCCTGGCTCTTCAAACGAGAAACAAACTTAGTGGCTCTCATAGTGGCATAGTGGAAATTCTGACTGATTACATATATGTATGGAGAATGGTGAGGTGATTGCCATACATCCCCAGACTAGTTGAGAATTCAAAAGGTGCATAGTTTATTTTGGGAGTTGGGGGAAAAAAGCTGTGAAATTGTTCAACAACCTGTTTGTACCCAAAGAAGCAAAGCTGTGTAAGTCTATTTTTATTTTTTTTTAATGCACAATATGTATTTTTAGTTTTTTTACATACTATTACATACTGAACATATTATCAACATAAAAAGAAATTTGATTTTCATTTTGAAATTATAACTTTGCTTTACATATCTTATTCTCAGTCTGAAGGGAAATCATTGAGGAGGATATATCCTGTGAAGCTATGAACCAATTAACATGAAACCAAACATACCACAAGACAGTTGATTTCTGAGGGCACAGAACACTGTTACCTTCTCTTTTCCTGAGGAAAAAGCCTGCCGGGCAGTTGTCACCTAGTCACAGAATAGGAAGACAAATGAATGCTGCTTACAGCCATATATCTACATGTTGTTTTGTAGAATCTATCACTTCAGTGCATATCCCTTTGGGATGGCATGTATGCCCTCACACAAGCAGAACCTGAAAAATGAAGGGTGATCTGTGATGTTGATAGTCATGCGAGATGCTAGAATCTGATGCAAGCCCATGACAAATGCATCAAACTTGCTGAACCGCCCTCTTTTAAGATTCAGCTGGCGTTTCAATAGGCGTGTGAATATTGATGCTTCTTTGATTCAAGAGGCGGAATCTTGTCACCTTCATTTTTTTGGTCAGAGCAAGGTTAGATTGAGAGTGGGAATCAATACATCTCATCCACTATGTTGTCGTGTCATGTATGTAACCCTCAGGGTTCTTGATTAAATATTTGATGAAGGGGAAAACATCTTCCTGTATGCATTTTTTTTCTGCATTATAAGAATCGTAGGTTAGTTGGATATGATGTTGTGGTGTCTTTAACAGATAGTGCTTTTGTTTTTATTTGCTGGTGTCGTTAGCAAACCTTCTTTCATTTTCAACTGAATTGAAAAAAACCTACAGAACAATACATTCATTTGACTCTCACTGGTTCCATGCCATGCATTATGTTAACTAAGTATGTGAACTCCATGACACGTGTGTTTTATAATTGCCATGTAGAATGGTATTCACCAGAGGCTGATTCTGCAGATGAAAACATTCAGATTGTTCAGATGATGTTCAGTGCTGTGTTCAGTGCTGTGTACCTTACATTTCACACAGTGAGGCACGGTCACTGCAATGCTTAAGTCAGCTGGGATCATTTATTAAAATTAAGCCTATTTGGGTATATTTTGGGCATATTCGATTAGTGTATAGCTCATTTGCATATTCAAATTAATTTTCAAAGAAACTTGTAATACAAACATTTTTACTTTTCATGGGTGCTTTCATCGTGTAAAGTTTTAAGTTAAGTTAAGGGGAAAACAAATACATTTTTGAGGTGTATTTTTACCATGCATTATAAGCACACATCTCGGATTGATGAGAATTAAACATATTTCCTCAACTAGGATTTCTAAGGACTTTTAGTATGTTGTTCTGGACACCTTATAGAAATGCTGAAACAAATTCTTTTACAATTAATTCTATTTTTGGCCCCAAAATGTTCTATTTTGCCTGGACTATTAGGTCGCAGAGATGTTCCTCATGATTTGACCCTGACTGCCTCTCCCTTGTCCTCTTCCTCTGTCTCTGCCTCAGAGAGAAGATGCCGTTCCACCATGTGACTGCAGGCCTGCTGTACAAGGGGAACTACCTGAGCCGCTCTCTGTCGGACAGGAGCGACACCGACCAGCTGGCCAACATCTCTGTGGAGGAGCTTGACGGTAAGGCCCAGCTCCGTAGCACTCTCCAGTCTAATCACCCAACACCCAGCAAGCAAGCCTCCATGGGCCCCATGCAGGCAGGCTGAGGGCACTGTGGGCTAGGGCCAGCCTACACCAATCCTACACAGGCCCTGCATGGGCAGCCCTCAAAGGGCCCTTGTGCCAGCCCTAAGGGGGCCAGTACAGGGCCTGTGGAGGCTTGCTTGCTGGGCACACACACGGGGCTTAGCAGTGAAGCCTCTCTAGCACATCTGATGACCGCTAGCCTTTTGCTACTTTATATAATCCCATTTAGCCCCATTGTACAGGGGTGGATATAGATCCATCTAGAGCCTCGTGTTAAACTCTTTGTCTGGCTTAATGGACTTTTGTGAAAGATTGTCTATCAGTAGGCTGAGTAATATTACAACAGATATTTTAGCTCAGATATTCGGCGCCCATAAAAAATCACAGCGCTGACCCGCTATGCTTCCGGCATAAATACTTGTTTGCTCTGTTGTGTTCACATAAGTCACCAAGCTGGGTTGACTGATTTGCTGATCAATATTGGCCGCTGGAGTCAGCATTAAGAGCCTCTTTTCAGGGGAACACAATGTCGACATTAATCTAATGATGAAACATGCATATTGCCAGCGGCAGAGTAACTATAATAATAATATGTTAGAATAATCCATCTTTGTACTAGTGTAGTTATAGTGCTTCTGCTGGGACCATGACTTAAGGCGGTAGCATGGTGACGTTGATGAAGCAACACGGAAAGGAAAGCACTCTATGATTTACACAGAGTGAATTATGGAAATGATTATCATTTGTTATCCTAATTTACTGTTTGCATTGAGGCGCTTTTATTATGCATCGGCTTGGAACATATGTGCCTTTTTGTCTGGAGGCTATGAATTCATGTTTGAATTCCTCCGAAACAATGCAAACAAATGTACAATGCAATAGCGGGAACTGGTTGTCCAACCCTACCAGTGTAGCCTGTTAAAAGACCTTAATTTAGTTCTATTGTATGTGTGTGCTCAGTGGGATTTTCTCATTACATTCCCAGGGCTGTATATCGCACAGCTCTCTCCCTACAGGATGATAGTTATTTCTGTGTTTTTCTCAGAGGGGGAAGTCTGAAATGGCAGGTTGGCTGCGCCACCATTACATAATGAGTGACAGATCTCACACTAAAACACCTGCACCTGATTGCGAGAATGCATTATGATGCCAGAACCTGCAGCAGTTTTTGCGATGTACTGCTGAGCGCTAAACGGCCATTAGCTGTACTTTTTCGTCGTACTTCATATGCCGAGTTATTTCCCTTCGGTTTGCTTTGGCATTTTGGGCATTTTTATGCTGTATCGACTTTGCTTTGTTTGAATCATTGATGTTTCTTTCTTCCTGGCAAAGCTCTGAAAGGAGTGGAATTGGGACATTGGGACATTGTTTTGTTTGCGAAAATCTCAAGGATGGAAAGAAATACAACATGTTTGTTTGATGCTTACGTTCGAAACACACTTCAATCCCCACATGTAATGACGGAGGACCCGCAGTCTCTGATGATGCAAATGTGTTTATTCATGAGTCAGTCGCTTCCATAGACACGAATAAATGGAAATGCCTTTGATGTCGCTCAGCCCCTCCACTGAAATAAAAAAGAAAGACTCTTTGTATGGTTGAATGACGTTGCCTGAAATTGTTGGATCCTGATGTTATGGAGGGCTTACCGGAACCTTCTTTGTGTATTTGCCTGACGCTTGTGACTCATGTCTCCACACAAGATGCGTTTGCAAATTTAAAAGTAAATGCGGGTCGTCTCCTCCGGATCCCTCTGGATGTGTGCATTATGTCACGCTCCACTACTACTAAATGGAAGCATCACAGCGGGTGATTGACAAGTAATGGACGGCATGCTATGGAGAACACATCTAGCCAGGGGGGCTGTCTGTCATTTTTGTCATCCTCTGCTCTCTATGATTGGATATCGAGGCTAAAAAACCACAGACAGCCCAGCACAGGGTAATATTTCTGCAGTTCTGTGGCCACCATCATTTTCACATTTGTCTGTGTGGTCAGTAATTAGTAACTTTCCCCTTCTGCCACTCAACCCTTCCCCTTCCCCCTTTCCCCCCGTCCCACCTTCCTGTCTCCACCCGGCCGACCTCAAGCAGATGGGTCCCCCCTTATGTGCCGTGGTTCTGCTTAAGGTTTCTTCCTGCCAAACAGGGAGTTTTTCCTTGCCCCTGTTGCCGTTGTGCATGCACTAAGGGGGTTTAGGCTCTGGGCTCTGTTAAGCGCCTAGAGGCAATTGTATTGTTATGGCGCTATACAAATAAAATTGAATTGAATTGAAAAATTAATTATTCCACCCATTGATTCTAAGGCGACCGTCCTCCATTAAGCATGTAGTGAATCTGTAGATGGCACTGGATGTTTTTAATGCTTACAGAGAGTTGAGTCCCTGCGGTCTTCACTGGCACTCAGGTGGAGTTAAACTTGCGCGCCACCCGCCCCAAATCATTATTCGGTGTTCAGCGGTGTACCCAAGTGTGCCGCGCAGTCACAATGTTTTCAGGAAAAAGTGACATTCCGCATCTAAGACCGCCCTGGCTGCATCCGCCATCGCCTGCCCTCCTCCTCCTATCCCCTCCACGCCTCCTCTCTTTCTCGTCTCTCCTTCTCTCCCCTCCACGCCTCCTCTCTTCTCGTCTCTCCCCTCCACGCCTCCTCTCTTCTCGTCTCTCCCCTCCACGCCTCTTCTCTTCTCGTCTCTCTTCCTCTCCCCAAGGCGCTGCTATGAAATATGCATCTGTAGCAAAGAGCTGAACAGAACAGACTGACTGCCTTCCGTTCTGGCTCAGACTACTCCTCAGTGAGAGCCAAAGTCACAGTTAAGAAGAAGGACAGGGGACCTGTGCCGGAGCTGTTGGCTATAAGGCACAAAAAATCTCTGCCCTACTGACAGATATACCCACACCTCAGTCACTCTCTCTCTCTCTCTCTCTCTCTCTCTCTCTCTCTCTCTCTCTCTCTCTCTCTCTCTCTCTCTCTCTCTCTCTCTCTCTGTTATTTACTCTCATTCCCTCTCTCTCTCTCACATTCCCTCTCTCTATTTCTCTGTCATTTACTCTCATTCCCTCTCTCTCTCTCTCATTCCCTCTCTCTCCCTCTCCCTCTCTCTCTCTCTCTCTCCCTCTCCCTCTCTCTCTCTCTCATTCCCTCCATCTCTCTCTCTCTCTGTAATTTACTCTGACCTCTCTCCCTGCTGTTATGCTCTACTGACCAGAAATGAGGAGCATGAAGGAGAACAGAGAATTTTAGGTCAACAATAGAGTGAGGGAGAGAGAGAGGGAGGGAGAGAGAGAGAGAGAGAGAGGGAGAGATTGAGGGAGGGAGAGGGAGGGAGAGATTGAGGGAGGGAGAGAGGGAGGGAGCGAGAGTGAGAGAGAGAGAGGTGCTGATGTTGTTAAGCGAAGGTAATGTTGCTTAGTGGAGTAAAAGGGTTTGTTTGAAAACATGGCCCTGACTCTGTGTGTAATGAACCAGGTGCAACGAAAGACTGGCACACTGTATATCAGTGGTGTAGTCAAGGGTATACGCAGGTATACGGAGTATGCCCACTTATTTTTCTGTCAGCATTGCGTATACCCACTTCTCAAAACAGGGCGTTTATCCTGTGCTGTATGGGCTGCTTAAAAAAAATAAGAGTATGCCCACTTCTCCAGGGACCACTACACCACTGAACTAGGGTTTGTTTGAAAACATGGCCCTTACTCTGTGTGTAATGAACCAGGTGCAACGAAAGACTGGCACACTGAAACTATATGCTTGTTTTCTGTTCTCTTGGCAGAGATTCGAGAGGCTTTTAAAGTGCTGGACCGCGATGGGAACGGGTTCATCTCCAAGCAGGAGCTGGGCATGGCCATGCGCTCGCTGGGGTACATGCCCAGTGAAGTGGAGCTGGCCATCATCATGCAGCGACTAGACATGGACGGTGAGTCATCCTCTCGCACCTCATCCCCCCCCACGCCCTCACCCAAACAGACACACCCAAACAATCATACCCACGCTCACAAATACACACACCCAAGGACATTCACCGAAAAACACGTGCGCCCAAACACACAAACTCAAACACCCTCATCTAAACTCGCAGCCAGACACACATAACCCAACACACACACCCAGACACACACACACGCAACCCAACACATACACGTAACCACACAGGCCTGACAAAATGCACCTAAACACACAAGCACATCTACACAAATGCACTCAACCACACACTTATACCCAAACACTCTGGGAGCTCTCCCACATTTAATACACTTTATAATGACCCAGTAATGATACAGAGAAAAGTCCATTTAAGACTTGGCAGGATACTCCGAACTGGAACTAATGCCCAGTCCCCCATGCTTCAAGATGGAAAGAATTTACGCATCCTCTTTCTAATCGTATCAGTCACTCATCTATTATGTTTCTCTAATCAGAAAAACACATCAACACAGCAAAAAAGTAATTTACATCAGAACAAATATCTTGCTGATCAAAAATGAAATTGATTTAGTTTTTATCTTTTTTTAACTCATTTTATTTATTTCTGTATGGTTGAGATAGTGTCATGATGTTTCCTATTGTGTATCTCATCAGAGGCCAGACTTTAAGTATTGCTGACGGCGTGATTACTACTGATGCACAGATAGAGCCAACACACCCTGAAGGTTTTCTAAGATGTTACTGCCAAATGAAACAGGACTTAAAGATGGATTACATAAAAAGCTATTTGTCAATCATTTTTTGTAATCATTATGCAGTATTATGGGAATAGATCAGCTTGGCTTTCTTCCATTCACAGGAATATTTTGGCAATTCACAGGAATATTTTGGCTTCCTTAAGTGTGGCTTCCTTTGTTCTGTAGGTCTCTGTGGAAAGGTCTATATCTCTTGTGTCTGTAATGGAAACATCAAACTGCACTAACCAAAGACTCATTCTCTTGGCTCCTGCTTGCTTTAGATTATCTATCTGGCATATTGTGCTTTTACTTATAATGTTAATTTATGTCAAGGAGGATATTTGTAAAAATGTTATTGTTGACAGAGGTAAGGCAGGATTGATATAGCTGATGTCACTCAAACTTATGTTATGGTCAAATGTTGCCAGGGAATAAGATGGCTTCCTATGTAAGCGTCATTGAAATACATTAGGGCAGCTCAACTGCATCCCTTCAGATACAGACTGACAGGTATAGTTTGTCATTGGTTATATTTATTATGTTATTATGAGATACCTTTATTAAGTTATTATGGGGTGTGAGATGTGATCTTTACCAGTACTGTGCTGCTCTGAACACTACGATGATATGTTTGTCTCTAACGACATGGACGAAATATATTCAGTGGCATGCACGGTATTTATATCTTTAATGTTAGGCTTTTTATTGGTAAAGAAATCAGTATTGAGCGAGTAGTGTGATGTGTGACCGTTGGCTCAGTGTCTTCTTTGGATATTATCACAGAGAATCGCACTGGCAGCGGCTCCCGGACATATTGTTTGACGTTCACATTGACAGGAGCCATAAACACCAGACAGGGTGTTCAGGTTCAGTCTGTCTTCTATTGAATTTGCTCAGACAAGCTAATCCTAATTGTTTCCTTATATGTCTAATTCAATTTCATCTGCACCATCTATTCCGCTTTTGGCTTGTAACGTTACGAAGATAGGAATTAAGTAGACAGGACAGGACCAGGCAGTTCATTTGATCCTTGTTCAGTGACTCACAGAATGATTATACGGTTCCTGTGGGGGTCTGTCGGATCCGTCTTAGAGTGCGGTGTCTGCAGCTCTCCTTCTGCTCCATCACCCTAGTCCAGTTTGACCTGCCACTCCTCCCCCCCTCCCCCCGAGACCCTCTGTCCGGAGCGGAGCGGGCATCCATCAGGACCTCCGGGGCAGCCTGGCCTGTAATTGTCACCTGCCCATGGCTGCCTGCCCAGATGCATATGCAAGGCCTAATCAATGCCAGGAGAGTTGTGCCAAACAAATCTCTGCATTAGGGTGGGGGGGGGGGGGGGGGGGGGGGGGGTTGGTTGGCAGGGGAGAAGCATGAAGGTGAATGAAGTCATCCTGCTTTGACAGCACTTCCTTGACAAGGTCGCTGTTACGAAACTGAGAAGACACGAGGCTGTTTGCTAAAGCAGGGAGAGAAGTGACAGTGGTGTTCTTTTCAGCTAGTGCAGAATACATTTATGGTGTTGGTGCGCACGGAGTAGGAACTCACGCTTGAACTTGGAACTGTTAATAAGAACTCGTAATTCACGTGGCCATTTGGCCAACATGGTACAACATTGTGTTTCTCCATTTGACACGCTTCGAATACTGTAAACATGCATCAGTGTAAATCAGATTCTGGTCGTCAATATGTCAAAGCTGTGGTGTCTAGTATTCCTTCACTGTTAATTTAGTTAAGTGAAATACTTTGATATATTTATTGATATTTTTTAAAGATTTTCACTGAACGACTATTTCTTTTAGTACTTCATCATCCTGTTTCTGTATAATGTAATCATGTACACGGCGTGTTTAATTCATGAGCTCCGTGAATGATTTCCTTAGCCGGTAATGGGTAGCAAAATCTCCCTGGGATTATGTTCTGTTCTGTTCTGTTTGGTTTCATGTTTCTCACATGAATTGCATTCTATTCTCCAGGTGACGGCCAGGTGGATTTTGATGAGTTTATGACAATACTGGGCCCAAAGCTTCTGTCGTCCGAGACACGAGAGAGCTTCCTGGGACACACAATAGACAGCATATTCTGGCAGGTAAGGAAATCCCAATTAATTTCTAAGCCTCAATTAAAAAGTGTCAGTGTGCACAGATGGGCGGGCGGGTTTGAATGTACATCAGGGATTTGGGGACCCAGATGGCTATGCACTTGCATGCAAAGATGGGGTCTGTCAGATCAGGACTCCTGGCCCTGAAGATTATCAGACGCTGGCTCGTTCTTAAACTGTATTATTGGACGATACTAAAACTGCACATCACTTTTGGAGCCAGTGCTTTTGTGGTCTGTGACCATATTGGACAAGACCCCCATATTTCTCTCTTTATCTGTTGTAAATCAGAAACGACCCTGGAAGACAGTCGACACACGTTCTCATGCAGACCCACGTTATCTAATGGATGTTATTACGTGCAGACCTAAAGATCAGTGAGCTTGAGGTGACACCAGCATGATGGATGTGTGGGTCGGAGTGAAAGGGGGGGGGGGGGGGGGGTGTTTAGGGGGTTGAGAACACCAGATATCCCTGGAGATGGAGCACCAGGTCCACCACTCTGCTTTGATGCTACCAGGGATGGATTGGGAAGCGCGAGCCAGCTTTGACCTTGGGCTGACCCTGGGGACGGGGAGCTGTCGGAACGAGTCTCAGTCTGCCTGCCGAGATGCCTGTGTGAAAAGGGCAGAGTGGCTTCCTTCCCTCCTGAAGAACCCGGTCCACTGAGACTAAACGCTGGCGCCTTACATTAAAAATACATTTGGGCACGCTTTGATGAATGAGCTACTGTGTGCACTTCCAAAAGTCATCCGTAGGTTTTCTTTTTTATGTTCGGCATGCATTGTGAGATGAATCACTGTCTGGCAAAAAGCTGTGCCTTTTTTCGAGGCAGTGACTTGAATAACAAGGAGCTGTTCTTTACATGATGGAGTGGTGTCAACACTCTTTTCCTCTTTAACTGGTTCTTAACGCCTCATAGTATTTTCTTCTCGACAGTTACATTGTCATTTGGCAGACTTTCCAAAGTCACACACGGCGAGATTATTGTCTGCATTTATCTTGACATACTCCTTCAGGGAATTGATCCAGTGGCCTTTATGATTCTACACCCATGCTTTTAACTACTACCATCTGGATTTGAGTTGTCAACACATCATATGGCATACGGCATATGGACTATTTTGTTTGAGCGGATGGCAATGTTTGTTGATAGATTGGCAGGGCTAAACAGGGTAGCTACAGAGATATCACCTACAGCGTTTGCTTTTCTCAAATGAAATGGGGAGACGGGACAAAACCAGCGACGGGACGTAGCTACGCTTGTTCCGTCTGGCCACCCTCTCTCCATTGTGGGACCAGTGGTGTAGTCCAGGGTATACGCAGGTATACGGAGTATATCCACTTATTTTTCAGTCAGCATTGAGTATACCCACATCTCAGGGCGTTTATCCTGTGCTGTATTAAAAATAATGCAAAATTAAGAGTATACCCACTTCTCCAGGGACCACTACACCACTGTGTGGGGCCATTTGTCTGCTGCAGCTCCCTGGCCTGGCTGAGCAGTTTATTCTTCCTGAATGGATAGGCGACCTATTGATTCAGGCCCTGCTGCCTCTGCCCCTGAGAGAAGTAATAATGTTTCTCAGTAAGAGATGCTTACTTGCCCATTAGGTCTCTGAGGGTCCTTCCATCCCGGTCGGGGCAAATGAAGCACGAGCAGCCCCTGATTGAGGGGGCAGGGCTAGGGCTGAACGATTTGGGAAAATAATCTAATTGCGATTTTTTTTCCCCCTCAATATATTGCGATTGCGATTTAATATGCAATTTTTTTTTTGTATCCTCTTTTTTTTTCAAACAAAACGTAATGAATGATCTACATACGACCAACAAAATATTAAATACATTTAGTGTCAAATATTCTTATTTCATTGCTCATTACAGAATTTCTATTTCACTGCTCATTACAGAAACAAGAACAACAAATCAGTGGCTTTGCCAGTATGCATTTAAGTAATTTAAACAAAGTCATTGTAAGTATAAGCACATTTTAAACACTGTGTGCAAAATGTACCACCTTAAAAAAAAGGTGGTCAATTTTTTAGACCACTTTGTAATCGCGGACTTTGCGATTAGAAAATCGCGTTCTATCATATGGCGATTAAATCACAAATGCAATTAATCGTTCAGCCTTAGGCAGGCCTGATGGGAGGTGTGGCGTAAACCACACACCGGGCGGTCTGGCCTGCTGCACTGCTACTCCCTCTGCGGCACTCACTGCCTACTGCACTGGTCTGACGATGCCAGGGATTCAATCAAACCCCAGCGCTGGCTTAATACTCTAATACATTTTAGATGTGTGTGTGTGTGTGTGTGTGTGTGTGTGTGTACTTTCCCCTTCTTCAGAAAGCCTGCCACCCACAGACACTGAAAGGAAACAATCAACACCAGAGACGATCCAAGATACGCAACCTTTGGCTCGAACGTGTCTAGTGACTAATGAACTCGGTTCGCACGTCGGGGCAGTGACATCTGAGCCCATACGAGTCGCTCACGCAGCCTCTTTAAAGGCGTGCGCCGGCCGGCTTCACCCGCAAACCCTTGATGCATCAGCAGGAAGGCGAAGCCTCCAAAAACCTGCCAATGAAGGCTTTAATTATGTTTTATAAATTACACCGGGCCTCTGCAAGCTTCTAAGAGGACTCTGCTGTTAAGTATTTATTCTGTCTGTGACGAGGCCTGTCAGGGCGGCCTACATCTCATCTCCTCACGCTCTTCGTTTGCCGAGAGCAGGCCGCGAGCGGTGAGGCAAGGTGAGGCAGCCCTGACTCACACACTAAGTTATTAATGCCGTGTTGCTGTGCGAGCTGACGCCGTCACCTCAGGCAGGGTCACAAGACTGAGCCTGAACCCCGGCCTTCCCGCCGTTTCAAGTTTACCACGGGCTGTTTTTGCGGAGGCCGGTTGGGTGTCTGTGTCCCAGTGGGGCTGTTTTTTAGTCATCGTCATCTTGCGAGCGCTTTCCTCTGTTTGTGTGTATCCTCAGTCTTTCCCCATCTGCTCTTTTCTATGACCCACTGTGTGTGTGTGTTTGTGTGTGTTTGTGTGTGTATGTGTGTGTGTGTGCGTGTCAGGCACCAATAGCACATAATAATGGGTTTCACCTGATGCTGTGTCTGACATCTCCACCTACATCCCAGAGCGGGATCTTAAATCCATACTTTCCCACAATCCTCAGGGGAAGCATCAACGAAGACAGCTTTTCACTTCTCCATTCATTCAACCTCACTTTCTCTCTCTCTCTCTCTATTCCTCTCTTCCTCCCACTCTCCCCTCCTGCTCCGATCAGACCATTTGTCTGCTGTTGCACGGCCCAAAAATCTGCTCATGAAATGTTCAGCACAGTGGACTAATGTGCGTCTCAGTGTGTTAATAATAGCTCCGTGTCACTTTTATTAATCAGAGCGGGTGTGTGAGAAGATGGTGATTTTCTTCACGAGACACTCGCCCGTAATGGTGGAGCAACACAAAGCGACGAGGAGAATCCATCACTCCGGCACGTTAGGCTTTGACAGTTAACCTGGAAAGAGAGAAAAACACCAATTGTTAATTTAACGTGTTGGCAAAGATTTCTGACACCTCGGTTTCATCCGGCAACGACCTTGAAATTTCAGTCCATCCTCTCCATATCCTCAGGAGGGGGCTGACTCAGAGATGGATCAGGCCTGTATGTGGCCCGTATGTGGCCCGTATGTGGCCCATTTGTGGCCCGTATGTGGCCTGTATGTGGCCTGTATGTGGCCCGTATGTGGCCCGTATGTGGCCCGTATGTGGCCCGTTTGTGGCCCGTATGTGGCCCGTTTGTGGCCCGTATGTGGCCCGTATGTGGCCCGTATGTGGCCCGTATGTGGCCTCTATGTGGCCTCTATTTGGCCCGTATGTGCCCCGTATGTGCCCCGTATGTGGCCCGTATGTGGCCTGTATGTGGCCCGTATGTGGCCCGTATGTGGCCTCTATGTGGCCCGTATGTGGCCCTTATGTGGCCCATATGTGGCCCGTATGTGGCCCGTATGGGTTACAGACATCTGTGGTTCTCTAGGCCAGTTCTCCTGTTTACTTCTCATCTTCCTCTCTGTTCATTTAGACTTGTGTCATGTCCATGTCCTAGTGATATGAGGATGTAAATTGCCACCATATCTTTTATGCATGAAGTTTTGCTGGACTATTACAGTCTCTGAAATATTAAACAAATGGTGTATAATGAGTCGCCCCAGGCTGTGCTGCTGAGGAGAACTGAAGACAGGGTCAGAGGTCTGTTTTTGGGTGGAAATGAAACACTACGAGGCTGTTGCTCAGAGGAAAGCGCACGTTTGACTCCGATACATTTCTCCTAATTAAATATTTACCAGCTTCCTCTGTCTCTCCCGGCTGGATTTTGATTTTCATGTAAATTGAACTCGCTCTGGAAAACAGTGGCATGCATTTTTAGTGTACTCAGAGAGCCTTGAATATCCCGTCTCACATATGGCTGACTACACCTGCACGGATGAAAGATGAAGTCTTGAAGGTGAATTTAAGTAGATACTAGGTTCAGTATGTAGATACTAAGCATGCACGTTTTTGACCAGTATTTGGCCAATATTTGACCTCAGGATACAACTTTACCACTGTATACTTAACCAGGTTTGTTATAGTTTCAGTTGAACTGGAGAGAATGGATGAGTGATTGATGGTGCCTTGGCATGTCTCTGCCAGCGGAAATATTTTATACAGAAAATTGACAGCGCGCTGAAAAAGAGTGATGAATGCGCGCTAAATTGAGGCTTTGACAAAACACAGCCGAAACTCCGCAGTACAAAGAAGCAGCACTTTACTGCTCTACAATCTCAACAAGAAGAGAATCTCCACGGAGCTCAAGCCAATTCTGAGATGTTCTCCCTCCGAGCGCTGCTTAAGTGCAAAATGAAATGGCACATATAGGAGGTTCGTCTCAGAGACATTGGCTTTGGGCATTTTTCACAGCAGAATGAAAAGGAAAAAACTGCAATGGTCTGAGCATAACCATATGCACAGGGATGTATGTGGAGAGGGCAACTTGATTGCAAGAGAGAATTAGTGTAGCAAACTGATCAGAGAAAGGTGAAATTGAGTAAGGCACATTTTAAAGGGTGTATCTAGAAAGCGTCCTACGCAAAGTATAACTCAAATGTGTTTCTGAGTGTATGTTTCACAAACAAAAGTATTTCTATTTCTTTACTTACTGTGTAATCAAACCCAGGTATATTATACATCTGTACCTCATGAACAGGATTTGTATGTTCATCACAGCACACTTTTAAACCAGCTCTTGTACTCAGTAGAAGCTGAGAGGAACCAACCCGGGCCTGGTCCGCTACAGATGAGGCTGAGCCAAAAGAGTTTAACGGCCACATCAGTTGGCTTCTACTGTGTCTGAGCAAGCTGGAGATACAATTGGTTTATTTTGTTTGTTTATTTAGAAGGCTCCCCATTAGCTCTACCCTAAGACAGAGCTACTTTTCGTGGGGTCCACATTTAAGACTTACATACAAATATCAAAACATACATTACAAATATCAAAACATACATTACAATACCAATATCTAACATTTAAAACATACATTACAATACCAATATCTAACATTTAAAACATACATTACAATACCAATATCTAACATTTAAAACATACATTACAATACCAATATCTAACATTTAAAACAAACATTACAATACCAATATCTAACACTTAAAACATACATTACAATACCAATATCTAACAATCACATAACTATACTCTGCATTCTGTAATTAAAGTGAAGTTAACCAATAATCATTCTGCTGCGCGCTAACACTCTACCCTGCAACTATTGATGCACCTCAATATGTAGATATATTGCTTTTTTAAATGTGCTCAGAGATATTTATTAATCTATTTATGAATTGGTATTTATTATTATTTAGCGGTGGAAGAAAATGTTCACTGCATCGTATTTTTTTTTTTTTAGCGGTCTATTGCTGCCTCTACTGTCTCGTTGTCTTTGTGGCAATGACAATAAAGTACTTTGAACTTTGAACTTTGAACCAATAATCATTCTGCTGCGCGCTGTGGTCCTGTTTGCCCTGTAGGGCTTTGTTTTTCAAGAATAACCGGCGGACTACACATTATCCCACTTATTATACAGTTATTTACCAAAAAGACATTTCTATAATTTTTTTTGCCATTTTGTGTCTTCCACTGATGTGTTGCATTGCAATATATTACCCGCTGACTTAGTTACAGTGAATTTCCGTTATGATAAATGAACGGACTACTGAAATTATATGAAAGATGTAAATCAGAAGCACTAAACCCATTGACAATGGCAATGCAGCGTCATTATCACGACACATCAGACCTCTGAACGTTGGGATGGCCCATTCAGTTTAGCTGCAGCCTTCTGAGGAGTCGCATCATAGGAAATGTTATTAGATTACTTACACTAACTTTCAAAGTTATGTCAGATACCACTTATCAACATTGTCACCGGCGGAGAATGTCGAATGATATGGAAACTGTGTTACATGAGGCGTAAGAAATGAAATGGAGAGTGTTGAGGATGAGAACAGACAAGCTGTCTCCTCTGCACTCTCCTCTGTGTCTGCCATTGACTGCAACGCATGATGCATGGATGGGAGAGGTAATGAGAGTGGATTCCAGTGTGAATCAAATATGAATGTCATGATGGGGATGGTGAGTTCCTTTCTGAATATTAATAAGCTTAGCACTTTTAAATAGCACGGTAAACAAAGTACTCAACAGAAGGGGACATGCAGGGCCAGAAGAGAGAAGATCAAATAGATTTAATTGCGAAATGGATTGTAAGGAGAGAAATACAAGGCACCAAGGACACTGAGGAGAACACATGGTAATGAAGAAAAATTACCGCACTAGAGAGATAAAACTTAAAGAACAGATAAAAGTGAATCAGGCAAAGGAAATCAGGATAGTTAACATGAATGAATGCTTTAGACGCTTTTAAATGTACTGACTCTAAGTCATAATTGTCAAATCTGATTCCATCCACTTTCAGAGGCATACAGGAATGGCTAATAGGTCACTTATGGGCAGATGGAACTGATATTGGCTTGTATCTCCTCACCTAATGGGGTAAAACCGTAAAATAAGCTTGAGGTCCTAAAATGTCAGGATAGGTGCAGTATGATCCTGTTTCCTGAAGATTGTTCAGATTATTGCGGCAGTGTCTTTGACACAAATCCACATTGAACATACATGGGGAATGATAAACATACATGCAGTTAATTGCAGTTCAAAGACCTTTCAGCAGTCTTTGCACTGAGGAATATTGATATGTATATTGATTGATGTTGGTTATTGATCATACAGGCAAGTGAAAGCATATAAACTTGAAACAGTAGAGAGCACAAATTGGTGATGTGAAGCACATGGTCTAAAAGAGAATGAAGTTGAGGCTTGACCCAATAGCGAGGATCCAAACCAGAATACCACTGAATGAGAGGCCAACTCGGTATACCAGCAGATCACATTGGACCTCAACGTTAGCTATATCAAAAGAGGCATTTTGGGTTGAGGCCTTTTACTCGGGTCTAAGATCTGAGACTTTGAAAAGAACCACTTCAGTCTATGGTGGTCAGACGCTCACTGACTTTTATTAGGAGAATTATCGTTGCGATGATACGTATTGGCGATACGTATTGGTAGAGGATGGGACCATACTCTCTCTATCATTACCTCCGCCAAGGAGGTTATGTTTTCGCCCCTGTATGTTTGTTTGTTTGTCAGCAGGATTACGCAGAAACGCATGGACCGATTTCCATCAAACTTTGTGGGGAGATTGGGAAATATAATGGCAATAATTGATTCGATTTTCAGATGTCAAGGTCAAAGGTCAAGGTCACAAGGCGGAGGTTTGCATTCTCTGAATGCTCCCATTCTTGTTTTATATAGGACTGGAAGGTTAGTGGTTGGCCAAGTGGTTGGCCCAGACTCCTTTTCTTTAGCAGAGACCTTACAATAGCTCTGTTGAGACTGTTAGGAATCATCATCATTGTGGTGGAGATTGATTGGGTATCTTCAGGACATATACTGATCATTACAGTAGACTTGCTTTAAATGGGTGAAAAAGTTGTATTTGTATCTATGAAGGCTCAGGTGAGATGGATTTGGAGGAAATAAGAAGAAGAAAAGTGGAATTTGGGTTTTTTTACAGTCAGGATAGAAAAGTGGGCTTTGGTGGCAAAGCTTAAATTCCCTTTTTACGATTTAAAGTGATTTTTATAAACAGCATGGGGAGCTTTTAGGGTCACGGGCCTCCCAATCCTCTCAGCTCCTCCTCAGTCTATTATTAATGCAAAATGGACGTTCTATTTTTCTTGGGTTTTGGGTTGGGGCCTGGGACATTCTTTGCTTTTAGATGATTGACAGCACAGGGGCTTGTGCACATTTAGATGGTTTGTGAATCAATACCTCTGCTTGTTATATGGGATTAAAATGCACACTGACAATATGTTATTAAGTATCATTTGCTGAAATATGCACATAGAATCTCAGATATCCTGAGATTTGGGCAGTCTCAAAGTTGCCTTTATCAGCTGTCCATATCATCAGTAGCCTCTTTGAGCCCCTGTGCTGTATCCTGCCGATGAAGTAATGGATAGCACGGCTAGGCTAGCTTAAGATCTGAAGCTTAAGCTTGAATAGCCTCTGATCTTCAGAGGGCTAGCAGAGGTCATCAGATAGTCACAGCCTAGCCCGTGTGGTGTTTGGAAGGACACTTCATCACCAGTCTACCCTTAAAATGTGTCAGGTCCTGTAAATCAGGCCGCGGTGAGTCAGACCACACACCTTCCGATAACACACAATAGAGGCTTATTCCACCTATTCCGCTGCTATAGAGCCGCTCGATGATAAATGTGAGATGATTTGGTTTTATTCTTTCTACATTATTAGATTATCTAATGTAATTTCACAGTGCTTTGCTTGACTGGTATGTGAGTGTGTGTGTGCATGTGGTTATAAAAGTGTATGTAAGTGTGTGCAATTGTGATAGTTACTCTTGTAAAATCCATCCATCTGGTTTGGGGTGATTCCTCAAGGCTTTTTCATTTTGTGCGTTAATTGCCTTGTGGTCTCTGTGCTTTCTCCCAGGATCCTCTGATGCAGCATATCAATGTCGCACTTCAGCGCCGCGGCCCAAGCTCGCTCGGCGTCTCCCGGCCAATCATTTACCTTGGCTGACATTTCCTCAAAGGGGAAAAATTTGTTTGCACTTGAAGTATTGATCCCCGGCGATATACTGTCATCACTCTATTATTATGTTTTTTTGCTGCAAAAAAGATCACACACACACAAGACTCAAGGGCTGGGACTTAATCAAACCCCATCCATTCATCTCTCATGTCCAGGCCTCTTTGTCCAGGGCCTCTTTGTTGCCGCCATTATTGAATGAGAGGAGTGAGATGAATAATGCATGGAGTTAAATGATCCTTGATCAAGCGAGGAGAAACGGGGCTTCGTTCCCCTGACCTGTCGGACAGTCGGACGTCGGTTTATGGCCCATGTTAATCATGCTCCCTTTTGTGGTCAGACGTTCCAGATTAACCTTGAGACCTTTGGAATGTAATGAAAGACTCAAAGTGTCTATGTTAGTCACATAAAATGTCACAGACTTATACATCATTGTCTCATTCGCTAAATCCTGCATTTCATACTTGGAAAAGTGTGTGTGGTGATTTGCTAGTTAGACTGTTAAATCTTCTAGTCTAATAAGATATCTTTCACTAAGCGTTGCTACCATATCTGGATTATATTTATCTATTTAATTTCCTGCCTTTTCTTAGTTGACTTATCACAAAGAACTAATTAAACCAGAACCTCAGGGGAGTTCACCTCGGATCAGAGACGGGCTATAATGTGACGGTAATCTGGTATGAATGTGAACGAGGTAGAGGCCCTTCAGGACTGGAGCTTTATCATGGCCTTGAGGTGGAGTTAATGCGAGTTGGCACGGAAACATCTATCTTAAATTCCGCCCCAGCCCTGTCAGCTGTGTCATGTCTGTCAGCTTGAGACGTGCCGTTGTTTGCTGGTTGTGTTTGGAGAGGATTTGTGTGACACATCAGGGGTTATTGGAATTTGGACTAAGTTGCACCCTTCCGACAGGCACATGATGAAACAACACAACTAACTGCAAGTTACAGAAGACTATCAGCTGTGACTCCTTTTCAGGAAGAGTTCCCCTTGTCCACCAAGCGAGAGCAAATACTAATTATCATCATAACAGTACATACAGTATATTGAAATTTTAAAACATACTCCGGTCACATTGCTCCCCTTAGTTTGTCTAAAATAGGCTTTTGGAGGGTTTTGTGTTTTGTTTGAAGCAGATAGTGTCACAGGATTATTTGCAGACATGTTCATGATCGAATTTTACTTCTTGACGGTTCAATCAGGACCTGTGCTGTGTCTACAATCATAGAGAGTATTGCCCTTACGATAGGGCTATCTGTATTAGTTTCTTTCCGGGTTCAGGCAATCCAGGCTCCATGTTGACGGGCCCTTAATCAGAACCTGTGCTGTGTCTACAATCAACTGCTGTCTGGAAGGACAACACAAAGCATGCACTTACCTCAGATCCCCTCACTGGGTGCCTCCAATACTAATTGAGTTTCCCTGCTCCAAAGGTGAAGCTTCCCTGGACCGAGAAGCTCCTGTGATCTTCAGCAGATATCTTATTTCAAGTCTGACCACTGGCTGCTCCAGTGACCTCAACTAGAGTTGATAAATGTCTGTTGTGCTCAAAATAGATCTCAAAAGAGAAAAAAAAATCCAGTATCATCATAGCTGATGGTTCACCCACTCTCTCTGTCTCCGGGCTAATGCAGGTCAGGGAGTACTTGTCAAATGGTGTCAACCAAGAACACTAAATTACAGAGGTGGTGTTGTGGCAGGAGTAACTGAGTGCATCATAGCTGAAGGGTGTTGTCATATTAATCTTTTGTAAAGGACTGATACCTCGAGTGAACAAGGACAAGAGGTCCCTTCTGCTCCTAACGGCCATTTAATTTAACAGCTAAGTGTTTTATTCTGTTTCCAAAAAACATTGCATGGACAGAGGATCTTACTTTTTATCACTACACCCCTCACTAGCTCACTTTAATATGTAGTGTCATTTAGATTTCCAAGACCAGACATCCAATTAGCTGTTACGTGTAAATGCGATCACTGAGATCTTTGATCTCTGTCTGTGTCTGGCTGTCTCTGTCAATCTTATCTTATTGATTTTAGTCATGTTTACTGGTCATTCCACTGCTTCCTGGCCAAAGGCCCACTCTGTTGACCCGCATGTAAAATTACTGTTCATTTTGCATCCAGTTCAGGGACACGGTCTGATCTCTGATGAGCTCACAATTACTCATCTTCGGAGGGTTGATTTAACCAATTAAATGATATTGTTGGACCTAATTCAAGTAAAATTAAGTCCATAAGAGAAAATATACTGTGAGTTCTTAATAAGAGCTACTATAAGGAGAGGAATAGCATAGCAATTTTTGTTGTGTGATATCCCACAGAATCATTGTGCTGTGAGATATTCCTGATGAAATATCCTTCATCTCCAGTTCATTAATTGCCATCAGTATGTGTGAGTGTGTGTGTGTGTGTGTGTCTCTCTCTCTCTCTTTCTCTCTCTTTCTTCTTCTTTTTTCTTGTATTAACCAGAATGGCTGCCTTGTTAGAAGAAAGAATCACATTCTCATCAAAAGACCATTCATCATTAGTGTGCTTGCCCGAAGGGAAGCACACTATTGTTCTTCGTTTTTTACTATTTTTTTTATTCTAGTAGTTTTTCTTGCAGCTAACTACTCCTCGCCCGATTGAGCTAGAGACGCCGTTCAAACACCAAAACGTCCGGCCCGATCCGGTGCAGGTTGCTATGACTTTTCGTGGCGGTACTCCTTGCCACTCCTTTTTTATTCCTCTTTTTCCATCACCTTTTTTCTCCATAGACTTGCATGGCAGAACTTTGAGGCATTATGACATCATAATAGGCTCATTAAACTGGCTTGCACCTGTGATTCACTGACAACTCTCACTGACACCAGCGCACGGTTCCTCTTCTCTCTCTGTCCCTCTCCATTCAACTGTATAACTAGGAATATTAAGAGACACCTTCCATACCAGGGCTCTACTCACTCATGCATACTCACTCATGTTTACTCACTCGTGCATACTCACTCATGCATACTCACTCGTGCATACTCACTCATGCATACTCACTCATGTTTACTCACTCATGTTTACTCACTCATGCGTACTCACTCATGCGTACTCACTCATGTTTACTCACTCATGCATACTCACTCATGCATACTCACTCATGCATACTCACTCATGTTTACTCACTCGTGCATACTCACTCGTGCATACTCACTCATGCATACTCACTCATGCATACTCACTCGTGCATACTCACTCATGTTTACTCACTTATGCATACTCACTCATGCATACTCACTCATGCATACTCATTTGTGCATACTCATTTGTGCATGCTCATCCAGCAGGGAGAGCTGGAGAGCTGACACCTGCCCCAATTCCAAGGCACTTGTTCTCTCGGTCATGGCCGCAACAGAGCAAGCACACTCTCGCAGTTCGTTCACGAAACGCATTCTAGTTATTAGTGTGCTTGCCCGAAGGGAAGCACACTATTGTTCTTCGTTTTTTACTATTTTTTTTATTCTAGTAGTTTTTCTTGCAGCTAACTACTCCTCGCCCGATTGAGATAGAGACGCCGTTCAAACACCAAAACGTCCGGCCCGATCCGGTGCAAGCTACTATGACTTTTCGTGGCGGTACTCCTTGCCACTCCTTTTTTATTCCTCTTTTTCCATCACCTTTTTTCTCCATAGACTTGCATGGCAGAACTTTGAGGCATTATGACATCATAATAGGCTCATTAAACTGGCTTGCACCTGTGATTCACTGACAACTCTCACTGACATCTGCGCACGGTTCCTCTTCTCTCTCTGTCCCTCTCCATTCAACTGTATAACTAGGAATATTAAGAGACACCTTCCATACCAGGGCTCTACTCACTCATGCATACTCACTCATGTTTACTCACTTGTGCATACTCACTCATGCATACTCACTCGTGCATACTCACTCATGCATACTTACTCATGCATACTCACTCATGTTTACTCACTCATGTTTACTCACTCATGCGTACTCACTCATGTTTACTCACTCATGCATACTCACTCATGCATACTCACTCATGCATACTCACTCGTGCATACTCACTCATGTTTACTCACTCATGTTTACTCACTCATGCATACTCACTCATGCATACTCACTCATGCATACTTATTTGTGCATACTCATTTGTGCATGCTCATCCAGCAGGGAGAGCTGGAGAGCTGACACCTGCCCCAATTCCAAGGCACTTGTTCTCTCGGTCATGGCCGCAACAGAGCAAGCACACTCTCGCAGTTCGTTCACGAAACGCATTCTAGTTTAACTTGCACTTACAGTTCTGCATATTGTTTTCTTATATAAAATAGTATTTATTGTTACACTAGGTCTCTATTGCTTGTAGCTTGAATGTTCTTTCCTTTGTACGTCGCTGTGGACAAAGGCGTCTGATAAATGACTAAATTACTACATGTAAATGTATTGACCCACAGCAATAGTGCAGAACAAAGCAGGTGTATGTGGCAGAGGGCATTCATTGTGTGTTAAGTTTAATGCTTGGTTTTCATACATCTCCTCTGCCCTAAGGACAGTCATTCTGATATTGCATTTGTACAGTCAATATAAAAAGAAGATAAAACTAGAAGCTGTTGCAGTCATTTGTTTATTAGTGTGCTTGCCCGAAGGGAAGCACAGTATTGTTCTTCATAGGTTTTCTTTCTTTATTCTCCCCGTTTTTCTTGCAGTTAACTACGCCTCGCCCGATTGAGATAGAGACACCGTTCAAATACCAAAACGTCCGGCCCGATCCGGTGCAACCTGCTATGACTTTTCGTGGCGGTACTCCTTGCCACTCCTTTTTTATTCCTCTTTTTCATCCCCTTTTTTCCCCATAGACTTGCATGGCAGAACTTTGAGGCATTATGACATCATAATAGGCTCATTAAACTGGCTTGCACCTGTGCTTCACTGAGCTTCACTGACACCTGCGCCAAATCCAAGGAACCTCTTGTCTCTGTCCCTCTCCATTCAACTGTATAAAGCGGGGTTCACACTAGACATCTTTTTTTAGAAAAAAGCGCAGCTTTCAGCGCCTTTTGAGCTCTTCAGAATTCATGGATATCATGTTATGTCACTGTCTTTTAAAAACCGCCATATTTGTGTCTGATGCAAACATATTACGGTCATAACCTACGGTCACAACTCAAAGAAAGTTCAAAACGCTAGAGGATATGGTGTGCTGTTGAATGTGACAACCTAGATATTACTAAAGATTTAGGGAATGACTGACCTGTTAAGTGAAATGCAGCACGTTGATACAGTCGTAGTAATGGTTGTGTATTATCAAAGCTATATACCCAGATAGCAGGGAGAGGTTGGCCCAACGTCGGCAATGGTTGGCAACGTCGGCGTTGGAATTCCAACCTTGGGCCAGCGTTGAACCAACGTCAGCAGCTCAACCAATATCGTCAAAATGCAATGGTTGGGCAGTCGACGTTGGTTCAACGTTGGCCCAAGGTTGGAATTCCAACTCTGTGTTTTTTACAGTTGGAGTTGGAATTCCAACGTTGGGCCAACACTGACCCAACGTCAACTGCCCAACATTAATATCAAAATGCAATTGGTTGGGCAGCTGACGTTGGGTCCATGTTGGCTCAACGTCAGCTGCCCAACATTTTGATTGTGTCTTTTTTTTTTTTTTAACCATTCCACCTTTTTCTGAAGGGCATATTGGTAATCAATCCTGTGTTTTTTTTATTAAGATAAACATGAGTATTAAAAGCATATAGCCTACTGGTGGCCAGACATTGTGATTCCGCGTCTCTGTAAACACTTTCAGAATCTCTGTATCACTGCGTAACAATACAAGTAGCCACGAGCTTATTTTAAAATTAAAAACCGTTTGCAGATATTGTGAACTGCCTTCGTCACTTTTTTCTGACTGTAGCGAGTCATTTCAATTTTCAACAAGTAATTTAAACTTTTGATCCACATTCATCAGTAAAGGTATAGGAACCGTATTGTTAATTAACCACATAAGACGTAGCACTATCGACTAGGTAACGCAAGCAGGCGCAGCATTCACATTCTTGTCTACGCTAAGCGTGATTTTGTTAGCTGGCTAGCTACCTGTCATTTAGTTAGCAGCTGAGCTATCTCTACGGCTGGTGATGTGTCCAGCGACGGCTCTGATGCGGACTAGCCTACCAAGACTAATTTATTTGTGTGTTCGCTTGTTTTTTCTTTGCTTGCGTGTTGCCTACAATAAATGATTTTTACCTGTAGGTAACTGCTGTCTGTTTAAATTCCTTACGGGCCGTGCCTAGGCTATCGACTTTGTTGCCATTTCGCGACTGTACAAAACAAATCGGAAAATACGGTAAGAGATGTTCCTGCTGAGAGTCAAACAAGACTTTGTGCATTGTCTACACACCTGTCACTTCTGAAATATGTAAGGTTGATTCATTAAACCATATTTATATTGATAAAAACATATTTGTTAAGCGGATTTTTTAGGTTGCCTTAAGTTTTTGGATGCATTAAATGTGGTGGCAATTAAAGTATGACCGTCCTTGGATTATGGGACATTGTAACACCTTATCCTGATTTGAATTATTGAATTATGACATTGAATAGACATCGGGTGGACTTCTGTAAAATCATAGAAAGCGAAAAATAGCTTGGTTTAACAAAAATAAGCTAAAGTTGGCAATTGGTTATAAGCCAACGTTGGCAATTGGTTGGGCCAACGTTGGCAATTGGTTAAAAGCCAACCAAACCCGACTCTCACTCCTATTTGCCAACGTTGGCCCAACGTGACCCCGACGGCCAAAAGTCCGTTGGCCCATCGTTGGCATGTGCCGTCATGCCAACGTCTGTGACAACATTGGGCCAGCCTCTCCCTGCTATCTGGGAAGCTACTACCTTGAGCAAGCTACAGTGCTAGCCAGTAATAGCTAGCGAGTTGTTTACGTTCACAACCCACAGACAGTTCAAAAGGCCCGGGATATGTTGTGCTGTTGAATGCGACAACAGTCACCAAAGAAAACCTAGATATACAATTGATACAATCGTGAATAGTTGCTGTGTCTTAGCACTCTACTGAGCAAGCTAGACTGATAATAGCTAGCGAGCTATTTAGCCTTCACCCAGGGCTTGGCTACAACTCGTTAGCCAATACTCTACTGAGCAAGCTAGACTGATAATAGCTAGCGAGCTATTTAGCCTTCACCCAGGGCTTGGCTACAACTTGTTAGCCAATATTGGCACTCTTGCGATCGCCAATTTTCAGCCTTGAAGAAACTATAATGATGTGTACCAACAATAACTCACATGAGTTAGGACATGGATTTCCCATGTTGGATGACATAGATGTAAGTGCCTGGTAAACTAATCATTTTCAATAAATACACACTGAACAAATACATCGCTGTTCTCATCAGTGGCTGTCGAAAGTTGATAGGTTTAGCTATTTGTGCTAACTTTCGAGCACAGCCTATAAGTTTCAAGTAGTAGGATGGGGTGGGCTAGCTAGCGGTGTATCGTACCTGCTCGCAATTGATGACTCAAAGATAACTTGTGAACTGTCTTTATACTGTAATCACATCCTCTGTTATCCATATACGATATGTAAAAAGCAAGTGAAAGTTTACAAGACAGCTTGATCAACAACACCATTGCTACAATAGGCGAAGCAACTAGCCTAGCCCCATAGCAAAACAGTTACAGGTACCGTTTATACACCCGCTGTAACAGTGTTAATCAGTATGTGTGAGTAACGTGGGTTTTATTTATTCATAGCGTGTGTAATGTGTAGCTATTTCATTCCGTTTGTTAACCTTTCCGGCTGTCTGTATTTACTAACCAGCAGCAGACGTAAAGGAAAGGGAATTAACCCCGAAGTTATAAACATGTTAGGCTATCTATTTTGGCAGCGGAGCATTTTACTCCCCTGCCATCTCGGAATGAAATAGCTACACAATACACACGCTATGCTTTAATAAAACTCACGTTTTATGAGACACCAACAGAGGCACAACAGACAAGTCTTACCATTGAATATCTTTTTGCACACCGACGTTTGTTCTGAAACTACATCCAACCATCCAGGTTTATCCATGTTGTTGTGGAGAACGAGAGTTGCATCGATCATATTTCATTAAAACTTCCCACTCCTTTCATTGGACATAATCAACAGCCTAATTAGAATCTGCATTGTCTACTAAGCAGAAATATCTCCATACAGTAGATTTCCCCTCGTTTAGTATCATTTTGAACTCTCCAGATGACTGTATTGCCCCCAGATGACAATAAATATATTTACATTTGAAGCACAGACAAGATTTATTGCATCCGCAACCAATACAAAATCAAAACAAGCCCAAGTCTCCCTCAACAAATAACGCACAATTCAGGTGCACTCATTGATTAACACGACCTTTGGAGGAATAATTACACCCCATAAGAGATAATGTCACTTGGAGCCTATATTTTAAGACTTCTCCAAGCTAAATGTAACACACTAGACCCTTTCACAATAAACAAGCAAACAAACTAACAAAAACAGAACAACAAAGATACCCTCATATGTCTAAACGTCAGTGGAGCCAAAATATAATGGTTGAGCTTGGTTGCTTGCTAAAATATATTGGTTGAAAACAAAAAGGTGTATTCAGTGTCATTGCAGATGGTTACACTGCAAGGCTGGAAGATTCATCCTACAACCTGCATTCAACGTTGTACTGAACACAGAAAACACAGTACTATACAGATTTTGTTCTCAGATATCAGTCTGTGAGGCCCCTCAACAACATATGCGCACTCGGCCACTGCAGTTGCTTGTGCTTGATGGCCGCAACAGAGCAAGCACACTCTCGCAGTTCGTTCACGAAACGCATTCTAGTTTTAATATATTTTCTATTGCAAAATGCTTTATACTTCTTTTTAATTAAAATGGCATGATTTTTCCCCTTAAAGTGCAAGTTAGTTTTATATTCCTAATTATGATGTTGCTATAGATTTCATATAAAGTAACTTAATCAGATTTATAAAACCAATGGGAAGATTAAACCATTCTAGTACCTCTAGAAATTCTCTTGAGATGTATTCAAAAGCCTTTTCTGGTCTAACCCCATAATATAATACCAAGACTCAGATTTGCTGTCACATAATGCCCCTAAAATACCCAGGTTGTCCCATATGTTCCAGCTGGCTCAGGTTAACTCATATTCGATAATTTCTTCCATTTCTTCCGCAGACAATTATGATGATAACGCATTGCTAAATTGAACAGATAACGTATGAATCACTTCACATCTAGATCGGAGTAGTAGCCTACCGTTCTTCCTGGTTGCTCACCAGTGTAAAGTGAAGCCAGTGAGGGCTGCTCAGATGCCACTGATACTAAAGGCAGAGAGGATGAGCTAGAGAGAGGAGCAGAGTTATATATTTCTGACACGCTGGATGTTGCTGATGTTGTAAACAGCCCGTAGATCCATGCCTGATAGCAGTACATTAACGCTTGTTAGCATGATAGCTTTAGCCAGCCCTACCTGGGATGCGGCTTTTTAGAAGGAGTCCGAGGCGTTTTTGGTTGGGTGGAATCAAACATTATCTCTGTTGTTCCAGTTTGTTCGCTTACTTCTATGGCGGTTGCCAATTTGTACGCGCTCTTAGGTGCCAACCAAGGGTTGTCGAAATGGACAGTGTGCAGAATCACATAGGCCTAAAAACAAACAGATGTTCTGCTCCGAAGCAAAAGTTTTAAAAGGAGAATACACTTTCAGTTTAGCATGTTTCCTCTCGACCACATCTTATTAATTTATTTTCAGTTCATCTTATGATTTAGTATAGTAAATGTATTACATATTGGTCAGACAAGCCACATCGCCGACATCTACCTCTAGGGTAAAAGATTGAATTTGGTGTTTAAAATTGTTTGCTGTTTGTACACCTTTTCATCGTGACCTTATATCTTCTTACACCATACCATATACCATTATTATCCACAAGTTTATCAAAAAGGATAATAGGTGAACATTCAAAAAGACCTCCGATCTTTGTCCAGTCTATCGGTCCAAACTAACTACAGTCACTTCCTCTTAGAAGATTGTGATGACATGACCAAGTCTTGCATTTACTATGTGATATTCCATGGAACACTTAAAGGCAATTTCATTGACAAAGAGTAAGTCGTATTCTTTTCTGTCTGGAAGCACTATAAACGAGAAAACATCATAGGTTTTCATCCATTGCGACGACAACATTAGATTATCTCAGACACATTTCTGTTTGGTGCTTTGAGTTCTCCTTCGTCTACAAGGCGGCTCCAAAATATTCGCCTACTTTCTCGCTGTACTCTAATCATTTGGCTAATGGTTGTTATCAACTGCCTCCGGTTTTGCCTCCTCCACTCTTCTATCAAGTATAGAGAGTTTGTCTTGGATCTCAAATGTCTCTCCCCCTCTCTCTCTCTCTCTCTCTCTCTCTCTCTTTCCCTCTACTTCTCCCTCATGACGTGTGTGTTCTCAGTGGCTCGCCTAAGGTTTAATTACATGCAAGTCACCTTGACTACCTTGTAATATTTCATTTCATTAGGACCTGTTTGGCTGTGCCAGTCTGTCTCGATGCTGGGAAGCCTCCCCTCTCTCTGCATTCATCTTTGCTTGTGCTGTCAATCAAGTATAGGGCGTCTGCCACAAATTAAAGTGCAAACAGCACTCTGCTCCCTCTCTCTCTCTCTCTCTCTCAATCTCTTTTTCTCTCTCTCTCTCTCTCTCTCTATCTGTCTGTCTCTCATATGCACACACACACATACATAGACACACACAGACACACAGACACACACAGTTATACTCCTTCCTACCTATCTATGGGTCCCATTGCAGGAGCATATTTAATTGGTTTGTACTGTGCAATCTGGTTCTTAAAGGTAATGAACATCGTGATCTTAGCACTATTCCATTTCCTGTGTAATTACTTTTAACCTGCCTATCAGTCGAACATCTCCAACACAGCAGCTTAGTGGGGATGCTGCACATGAGGGCTAAAAGCAACAGTACTACCACCTGAGAGAGACGTGCAACACAGATTCTCAAATGCAATTGCACTGCATTCTCAAATCGCCTCACACTCACACTCACACTCACACTCACACTCACACTCTCACACACACACACACACACACACACTCACACTCACACTCACTCACACTCACTCACTCACTCACTCACTCACTCACTCACTCACTCACTCACTCACTCACACACACTGTGTGTGTTCTGAATGAAGCGTGGTCTGAGAAGAGGTGTGTGCATATGAAAGCAATGAGCGAGGAGGAGAGTGATGTTTCCATGGAGCTGATTTCAATTTCAGATATGGAAATGGGGCACAGGCAGTGCGAGGGAGTGTGTGTGTGTGTGTGCGTGTGTTGGTGTGTGTGTGTGTGTGTGTTTTTGTGTGTGTATGTGAGAGAGAGAGATAACTGACTAAACCCCCTGCTGCCATGAGGACAATGCAGAGCCGTTGGTGTGTGTATGTTGGTGTGTGTATGTTGGTGTGTGTATGTTGGTGTGTGTATGTTGGTGTGTGTGTGTGTGTGTGTGTGTGTGTGTGTGTGTGTGTGTGTGTGTGTGATATTTGTGTACATGGAGATGGGGGAGTTCATCCTTGAGAGGTAGAGAAAAGCAGGAGAAGCAGCCTTGGATCTCTCCTGCTTCACTCCTCAGTCTCAGACGCGTAGAAAAACCTGAGACGAGCGCTCGTAGCACGGCAACCCCCACATGTAGCCTAGCTTAGCGCCCACCTTAGGTATCCACTGACTTTTACAAATGACCGAGGCTTGATCCTCAGGACAGGCTGGCTCTCCCCTGAGTGCTCCCGGGGGGTAATGGGCGCGTTTCCCCTGATTAATAGCACGGCTGTAATTGCCTGTTAATGTGAGATGTAATGCTGCTGTTGTTAAAATGGTGGAGCCATTTGAGGGGAAGCTGCCCTCCTGATGGCTGTTTTGACCTGGGCTCTGTTCTTACCGACCAGAGGCCTCTGTGCAGGATTATGTAAAGCGTCATTGACTAAGAAATCCTTTTTCATTAAACACAAATAGTCTTGACTTGGTGTCTCTTTCCTAATCTGCAGCTTTGTCTGCTGTATAAGGTTAGGATAATTCAAGCATTAGGAAGTGGATTGGCTGAGTGCGCACAAGATCCCTGGTAAAGGCCTTATTACTGTAACCTGTCTGTGCAGAAGCGCCCCTAGTGGTATTAAAGTGCGAATAGCAATTCAAGCATTATTATCTGGTTAGCATTATTATTAGCCATGTCTGATATCATTCTTGCTCATGATTAATGCTAATAGTCCATATGTAGATCGCACTGCAGGTCATCAGATCCGATTACAGTGCAGCTCATCATTGCCTCGGCCACATATGACAGATGGTCATGCCAAAAGGTCAGTGTCACAACTCGTAATACAAAGCAAAGGTCAGTTTAATCAGCGATCTAACAAACGATGATTCATTGACTGTAGGCCACCAGCACCTCGCAATCCCTAATACTTGGCCAAGTGGAGCCTCCAAGACGGAGTACGTTATATTGATGGGGAAGGAGTGGTGGTCTGGAAGTCTGCAAGCACTCACAATGATGAACACATCTGGACACCTTTTAAAACGCTACGCTCTTGTCATTCCGGTAACGACACTGACACGAACCATCTGCCCAGTCAATTTCCTTCCCCTCCTCCCTCCCATTCTTCCTTCCCCATAACGTGTGTGCATGGCAACACAGTCAGGCCAGAACATATCACTCTGCCAAGAAGAAACTTCCGGGCCTGACAGAAATATTTTTGGACGGGTATGGATTATTTAACTCTGGCCTCCTGAGTGTGTGTCGGTCGCCTATACATCACGGTACGGCCAGGAAAGCCTGTGCCTGTCAACACCTCAACAGGCGTGATGGCTTTATAGCTGCCAAGTCTCTGTTCCCTTTGTCATTCCTTCCAAGAGTTATTAGCGCATGGTAATACTTGTCCCTTCATGAATCTTATGTCCTCCTCATGTGTGACTATAGCTCTAAACATGCAAACATAAATTAGGCTCTGGATTCTATCCCCCTCTCTGAATGTTGATGCGCTGTTAAGAGATTGGGATCAATAGAGTGACCGCAGAGCGGCAGTGGACACAAGGACATTGAGTTGTATCTCTTACAAACACCCAGGGTTGTAGAGCTGCATACATAAAGCTTTAGTCTACCTCTTATGAATGTTATTAAGGGAGATGTAGGACAATAAGTGGTACCCGGTTGTAGATGTGGTGGTGAAGAGCTTGAATGGGTAAAAGGCATAGGACGGGTATTGTGAATGTCAATTTACAAAAGAAATTTTGTATATAATATTGTTGAGATTCAGAGATTCATTGGGCACTATTATGAAATACACATGCCAGGAAAAGTTCTGAACATCTTTTCCAGGACCAAGGGCACAGTTTGACATTTGTGCTCACAAGTCGTCAGTTGGTCTGAAGAAATGTATATATTTTATATTTTCAACCTTAAACCTTTAAAGCTGGCTTTTCACTAAATTAGCTGATATTATATAATCGAACTGGACAGCTTTACCTTCTTGACTTCCTATTTTCTCCAGATTACTATACTGCTGTTAATATGCATGAACTAACCATCAAAGTTTTACCACAGAGGGTAGTACCTGTGAGAGTTGCTTTTGTTTTGTGTTCGTCTAACCCTCTTTAATGAGCAGTGCCGTTTGCAACTCTCACTCCTTTTCGCTTGGTTTAGCCTGGTAATGATGAAGCACTGATGCAACGAGACCTGCTTAATCGCTTTTGGGAGTGAAAATGGCGTGCACTCCCAGAGGGACCCGCACATCCCGCACGGCTTACTGGGAAAATGATTTCACGCGCCTCTTTTCCTGAGATGCCCAAAGGTGCTAAGTGTATCTGTCAGCAGGATTTAGTAAACAACTCAGGCAGTCCCGAAATGTTCATTGATCCAAGAATGCGACTCCAGAGTAGACATTTTAGGCCAGTGGTTCTTAACCTTTTTGGAGGTACTGAACCCTGGAAGCATCATCAGTGCATTCGCTGAACCCTTCGTAATTTGAAAAATAAAATAAGATTTCTTCAAAACGACATTGCTAGTGTGGACCGGGCTATACTGTGTGTGTCTTGACCCCTGCCGAACCCCTTAGAGTGGCTCAACGAACCCCTGGGGTTCGATCGAACCCAGGTTAAGAACCACTGTTCTAGGCAGTGTCTATCAGACAAAGTGAGTTTTTGTAGCATCCCGTCTGAAGAGAGAGCCGCTGCCCTCAGCGCTAGTTCGACCGACAGCGCTCTTACAGTCAGTGCCAAAGTTTAAGGCCTTTGATCTGTTTTCAGCTGAACCTTCCGGAGACTCTTACAGCGCATGCAATGTGTTCATCCCACAGTGACCAATTAGCACAACAGGAACATGCTGTACTTTTCTGTAGTAATAAAACGGCATAGAGGGGGAAACCACAGAGTGGCACTGAACATCTACAATTAAATAGGCCTTTTCTTGCCAGATATAGCTCTGTTTTATGTACAGCACAGTATGCACTTAGAACTGATATTGCATACTGACATGTAGGCTGACCTGTGGCTTCCCCGTGTTCACCCAGTCAGTCATTCAGTACCCCACAGTGAGGAACAGCATTGGGTGCCTAGGGTGCCTGATCCGGCAGGAACGTGTCTCTGGCCATCACTAAGCTCTCTCTGACACCCTGTCAATGCACCGCTAATTGCTGTTAAACAGATTGGCATGGGCCGCAAACCGTGTCCGTCGATGAACCCGCTCACCCTTTTGTGCGGGGAAGGTTCGATGAGAGCCGATGCTCTCTACCTCATTCCATTTGCCTGGAGGGCCTGGAGCTGCAAAACATCCACCCCCCCCCCCCCCCCCCCTCCTCTCCCCGTCATATGGCATGGTCCTGCCGTTGTCCGAGTGGCTGAGCTGATAATTGCCTTCCTTCTCAGCTTGTTTCAAACATTTCCATTTGTCAGTGAGCTCTGTGGCGGCCCCCAGGAATGTGAGTGAATGCGAGTGAAGCTGAAGCTTTACTGAGCGTCGTTATTGACATTTAGACTTGATAAGTGACTTCATCCCCCAGTCTCCATCTGTGCACGCTGGATCAGCCGTTGCCAGATTGGAAACGCTGATGTGTTACAGACAGAGTTTGGCCAATGACTGCTGATTCTCACAGCCTTTCCACAAGGCACGGCCTCAGAGCCCCTGCTCACACAAAAAAAACGACCCAGCGTAGAAGCACTGCTCCTGGACCACTCTGACCTTTACCGGGCCCCCGAAACCCAAACGCCATGGCTGAGAACGAAATGCCAGCTGTTGAATCACAGCTCTCGTTCATAAGCGATTTACATTCATATTTAACAATCTACACGACAGATATATCAAAAGTAACTCGCACTGCACTGCCGACGACATATGCTTTATCTGTGCACGTGCTTCTTGGGCGTCGGCGCGTGACCTTGACTCACGGGCTGCCAGTGGTGCCAAAGGTGCTTCGCGGGTGCTAATGAGAGCTTTTATCTGCACGGGCGCGGAGCATCAGGAGGATAAAAACTAGTTACAGGAAAGCAATTAAGGCTAATATGATTTACCGCCAGCTGTTTTAGGTCTCATATCACAGCGGAAGGAGATACTTTACAAGCACAATGTTGCCATGAGGAGACGGAGCGTGAGGCGTTGTGGAGATCAACAGACGCTGAAAGGACCAGAGGATGATAATTCGTCGATTATTGTTCTGTTCTGCGTTTTTTAAATATGTTCATTGTGAAAATTAAGTTAATGTTAAAGGCCTTTTTTATTGTTATAAATTCTCTCTCTTTTCAATTTCTACCCTTTTGTGTCCTTTTGTTGTCATCGTCATGCTTGTGTCCCTTGTGTGGCACCACGGAGAACTGACAGTTAAGGCTGATTTATGGTCAGTTACGTAAGCGCAAGCGCAAGAGGCCGCGCAAGCCCCTTGCGCGACCCTTGCACGACTTTTCACATCTTGCGTGCGTCGGCCCCTTTTTCTTGACTGTGACTGTGAATTGCTTGGCAACACCTCCAACGCAACGCGTAAGCACCTAGCAATTCATGCTCAACGCAGAACCAAGCAAGGGCCTTTAAGCTGTTGCATGTATGAACAACAGAAGCAGGGATGACCTTCAGTCTCCTGCGCACTCACTCAGCCATGGAGGTCAGTCTGGCCCCCATTACAAATAAACTCTTAAAAGGAAAGAGAAAAGACTCCGAATGGAAGAATGAGAAGCTTAAATGGAATTTGTTATCTGCCAAGGGTGCCGCTCATTTAATCCTGCCTCCCTCACACACACACACACACACACACACACACACACACACGTGGTACGTGGTAGCGGTTTCCTCCATCCCCTGCTAATGGTCCCAAGTGATGGCACCGCTGGAGGGCTGGGCTGACTGAAGGTCAAATTCAGGCAGCAGCTCTGCAGCCTCTTAATCTACCTGTCCAGAACCACAGAAGTAAATAGTAGCTCTCTCAGGTGGTGGTGCTTTGTTTCCCCCTGTGTTTGAAGCCCTGAAGTCAGTCCTTTTGGAAGAGTTTAATTTGCTCTGTCACCATTATCTACTCCCCTTTGTGATCCATGTCTGTGTGTTTGAAGTTGATGTACATCTTCATTTTATTCAGCTTGTTATTGCTGCTACTTCTGACAAACATTGTCAATGACAAAAAAAAACTCACTGAACCCAGATGTAGAAATGTAACACCTCTAGTGTACACGTTGTGCTGTTTATATTCAGTGATGTCACATAAATGTCTGGGTAGGAGGCATAAGCGCTCCCCCCAGTCGTCTGTGGCTAGCTTAAGGGAGATATAGCGAGATGAGTAACGGCAACAGTATGCATGTGAGTGGGTGTGATATGGCCCTTTTTTATTGCTTGTGTGATTTATCACCTAGCCAGCCATCGCCGTGTTCTGTTGTGTCTTTGTAAGAGCCACATAAAGAGAGCCCTTGTGACGCTTGTATCTCGTTTAATCTCCCCGCTGTGCTCCAAGCTGCGGTGTAGTCTTTCGAGTGCCTTCGAGTCATACATAGAGTAGCCAGACGTATAGTACAGTCATAATCTGAGTGTGTCAGGCTCTTGGGGTGCAAAGTCAATAAAGATTAAATCGGTCAGACTGCGTAGACGTTGTTTAAACTGAATGAATGAGTGTGGCGGCAACAGTAAAGATGAAACCATTTTAAGAATGTAGCACCTGCATATGTGGTCTGCATAGACATAACTGTGTCCAGGCTTTATCTTCATTTACATCAGAGGCTGATCTGTGCAAATCATTATGGCTGCTATTATCTTCTTTAGACTAGACCATCAAAAATGGATGATTCAGTGTTTTAACCATAACATTTAGCATGGAGTAGATGCAGGTGTTTTAGACGCGGTCCTTAAATATGCGATGGAATTTCAGTTTAACTAATCACAATTTGAACTTAGAAAAATGAAGAATGTCACACAACTTTGTTTTTTCCTATGTTGATTTTTTGGAAATTGATCATTGATTTGAAAGGGCTGTGTCTGTGTATACTATTTCGGTTGTGTTTTTTTGTTCATGAAGCACTTGTGTACTCCCAGCCTATCCTGTTTGCACGCCTCAACTCGCCGAAACGTCTTTAAAAAGACAAAGAGAAACTTACACATTAAAAAGCAGCTGCACTTCATTCAGGTTTATCCGTACAATTGGTTCTGCTTTTAAGCCACTCAATGTGATTTAGTCCAGCACCATATAATCAACTTCGTTTTATGTTTTTTGTTATGTTTGAAGTGGTTCCTTATTAATTATTTGCGATTTCCTGTTTTGGTCTGTCTGAATTTTCACTCCACAAAGTGATATGTTGTTAAATTCTCCCCCTATCTTAATTATTGAACCGATTGCTGTTTAGCTCCCCTGGCCAATTAGTCATCACACTTGTTTTCCATTGAACTGCTGATGAAATGTTTGGTAAAACCTAAACGCAAACATCTGTGAGAGGAATAAGTTTTGTGTTTTGTGGGTGACAGTGGTACAGCAGGTAAATAAGTTGTTTAGTATTCAGAAGGTTACTAGTTCGGTTGCCTGTCGATGCGTCCTTGAGCAAGACACTGAACCCCTTATTGCTCCTGATGTGCAGTGTGCCATCAGTGTGAAAATGTAAAATGTGTATACATCCTTGTAAGTCGCTTTGGATAAAAGCGTCTGCTAAATGACGAAATGTAAATGTAAATGTTTCTTTTTTCTCTTCCATCCTCTCCGTTGAACTGCTGATGAAATGTGTGGTAAAACCTAAACGCAAACATCTGTGAGAGGAATGAGTATTGTGTTGTGTTTCCTTTTTTTTCTCCTTCATCCTCTCCGTGGCGCAGTTTGACATGCAGAGGATAACACTGGAGGAGCTGAAGCACATCCTCTTCCACGCCTTCCGGGACCACCTCACAATGAAGGACATCGAGAACATCATCATTAACGAGGAGGAGAGCCTCAACGAGAACTCTCACTGCCAGATGGAGTTTGAGGGAAGTGAGTACTCTCTGTGTGTGTGTGTGTGTGTGTGTGTGTGTGTGTGTGTGTGTGTGTGTGTGTGAGTGAGTGTTTGGGTGTCTTTGTGGGTGTATCTTCCAGTCAAAGACAGCGGTCGTTGGTAGGTTTCATAGGATCTGCTACTGAGTTGCACTTTAGAGGGTCGTCATCAACAGTAAGTAGAAGGGAACAGAGAGTTAACAGGTGTGATGGAATAATCCTGTAGGGGGCGCAAAGCCAACAGCATTACTGCTTCGGGGTGGTCTCGCCTTCCCTCCGAGGCTGTTTTTCAAGTTTCACTCATCCATCAGTAGGAAGTCAGGCTTGTCTGATGACAAACTGTGCCGATGATTGCAAGTCTGCAGCTTTGCGTAGGATCAAAAGCCCTTGACAGCCTCAAGGTTTTTGTACTCCAGTTCAAAAGAGATATGGATCCTTTCATCTTTAACACTAAAAGGTCTATATCCCTCGTCCGGGATATTTTTTTTTTTGAGTTTTCGTCTTAGAGACATAAAAAGAACAACCACGGAAACATTGAACCCTTTTCTAATATTATTGCTGAGGTCTTCTAGAATAGAATCATATATTCCATTTGTGCATCAATGTTTTTAGTTAAGCAAAATGTACAAAAACATCAAGGCATGTCGGTCAACTTAGAAAAGTCTAAAAGGCCTTGGACCTTAGAGTGTTAATGTAATCTCTGCAATATATCTGAATGTTTTTGGTATTGATTTGAATTTTCTTTTATACGCAGAGGATCTTCTCCAAAAAGACAAATTTTTCCTGATCTACGTATTCTGCTCAAATGTCAATTTATCTTCCCTGTGATGCTTTAGGTTCATAAATGAATAATCGTGATCATCAAAGCGACATTTTTTTTTTAGTATCATTCATCAGAGGGAAAGATGAACATTGTGTTGGTATTATACTACAGAAGGTCCTATGCCCTTGAAAAAAACTGTGAATTATTATTGATGAGTACTTAGCCCTGGTAAATGAATGTATTCAGGCTGTTTACTGTAAATTAATGATCAAGGCTTTATGCCAATTTTGCCAGTCTGTCCAATAATTCAAGCTTCCTTGAGCATTGATAATTGTCAGGGAAGGCCTGCAAGATATGCATCATTTATTGCCTAATGCAGTATAGCGCTGTTGTTGCAAAACATCACAAAATCTGATGTCGTTTCCCAATCCTGTCCCCACCTCTTTCCGTCTCGCTACCTGTCATAACTTCACTGTCGTGTCCAAATTAAGCCCAAAAATAAATCTTAAATAAAAAAAAAAATACAGTATATTTACATAGTATGTTCTAACATTGCACCGACACCTTTCTTCATATCTTTTTCAGTGTGTTAGATTTATTCAGTCCTCATTGGACAAGCTGATAATACCGAAATAATTTAAAGGATGATAAATATAAACAAAATATAAACTAACTTCAGTTTTCAAAACATGGATGAGCTCTGTGCTCTGATTTGGCTTATACAGACCTTATATTTGCTTGCAAGAGCAGTCATAACACAAAATGTATTGACAGAAGTGTTGTTTAAATGCTGTTAAACTCAACATAAATATAAAATTGTATCTAGTAATAGATCATATCATGTTATAGAACAAAAGTTGTTACTGGACCATATTTGAACAGCTGTCATCTTGACTTTAAGGGGTTAATAAATGCTTTAGAATGCTTGTCAGCAGAAATAATCCTTTCCGGTAAGCCATAAATTACGCATCTTTTGAAAGCCTTGAAAGCGAAAATGGCAGAACTTGCAGATCAGCATAAGAGATGACACTCCAGTATTTATGTTGTAGTCTACCAACAGCTTCACTATAATAATTCAATTTTCAGTGGTTCAGACACCATCAAAAAGGATCACACAGAGAATATGATGATTTATGTGCAACCCTGAAAGTGGTCATAAAACTACTCGCAAAGTTTTTGTTCCCACAACTACATTTTCCTAGCCATCATGAAATTATCTTAATCACTGACCTCTCTCTTTAGCACTGGATATCAAAAGATATCGGTAGATGGTGAGGATAAAACAGAGTTCTACTCCATCCTCTCGTCTCACAGAATGAAGTGAACTTTTGCTCCGAGTTTAAAAATAACATCTTAGACGGACGGCAGGGGTGCAAGTTCTTTAGGACTACAGCAGTAGCTGTGTTTGAGTTTGAGCCCCCCTCCCCTCCCGTCCACCTCTGCATTCAGGCTCCATACCATGCCCTTTCACTGCACCTTCAAAGCCTGGCCTGGAAACCTCACAGCAGGGTTGCCAGGTCTGCGGCATTTGGTTTCAGAAGTTAAGTCTTGCCCCTGAATCAGGCAGCTATTTTATCCGTCCGGCGTCTTTTTATAGATATGTGTCTCTTATGTGACAGGCAATGCGTTTAGTCTGATCGTAGACAGGGGCGGCCTTTCCTACAGGCGGTATAGGCGGTCGCCTAGGGCGCCACTCATTTTGCGCCCCTTTCTATATCCCCAACCAATGTTCAATGTACAATGTACAATGAGCCAAAATTCGAAAACAAAGGGGTAAGTTCTTCATTGGTGTTGTCAGAACATGCTAGCATAACGAGGCATTTTGTTCGAATGTGTGTGTGTCTTATGTCAATTCCTTTTTCGTGGGGGGGGGGGGGGGGGGGGGGAGCCTAGAGCGCCAAATGTGCTAGGGGCTGATCACAGACACATTAGAGGTAAGTTGTGAGTAGCTTTATGGTCCCATAAAAAGAGGAGGGCAGAAAAACAGAGGACGACAGTCCTCAAGGAGCTCGCCTCATTTTCATATTTATGACTTTGACTCCTTCAGGGCTCAGGGTGAGTTGAATAGCTGCTCAATAGCCCCTCGATGATGGTATATTGGTTGCTACTTTGGTGTAATTGTGACTCAGAAACTTTCTTGGATGGAAGTATTCTATATTATTCTATCTTAAAAAAAAGAATCTTCTTTATTTAAAAAAGTTTTTTTAAGGCAGTTTTATGGGTTGTTGAACTGTTGCTGAAATATTCATGGCGGCTAGCTAGTTATTCTCCTATCCGCTTCAAGCTACATCGAGATTGTCACATTAAAGCAATTTTTCGTCTGTCAAGATCAGTCTGACCCAAGCATTTCAGTGTACAGGAGAGGGAGGCCGGGCTGACGACACCAACACTGTGTGTGAGTGCAGGGCGACAGCAGAGCATGCTGGGAAGGGCAAGGCCTCCACGCTGAGTGACAGTGCCCTAGGCGTGCTCCATCTCCACCTCGGCAGCTACAGCATGTCTCCATGTCGGAGGCCGTGCTCGGAGATGCCATCTGTCAAAGCCCTGGTGCTGCCATGAATTATTCACCATGAAACCTTTGCCTGGCTGAACTGTGACCGCGAGGTGTTTCGCTGCCCGGGGTCAATAGGAAACTGCTTAAGATGTATTGCTGAAGTGTTAGCATAAGTGCTGGATCTTTACCCTGTCTTAAAAGTCTTTAATCAGTGTAGTGTCGGGTTTGACCTGTAGGTATTTCAGTTAAGCGCAAAGCTGACTCTTTGCCATGCTAGAACCCAAGGTCCCGCAGAGTACAATTTTTGCATAATTGATGTTGCCACACATTTATTCATAAGCTTTGATCTAATTTGAAAGTGTTGTCGCCTCCAGTGTTGTTCTTTTATATCAAAATCTTTCATTCAGTTTCTTGTTACACTATTATTTCATATTCTCTAAAAAAAAAAAAAATGCCCGCCCGCCCTGGGTGAATTCTCTGCCATTGTGAACTGTGCCTGGTGTATAATTAGTTTCCAATTAGTTTTCTTGTAAGTAATTAATCCAGTAGCCTGCCCCTGTACCCCTTAAGTGCAGTACAAGCACCCTGCCCACTGCGGTAGGTGTGAATGTGGGGCTGAGTGATGGGGAACTCGGCAGTAGTAATCGGAGGGCTGTGCCATGGCCGCACCAAAATCCAGGCCAACGATTGGCTGGAGGGGGCAAGACGAGGTGACTAGCAGCACTCTCTGCTGGAGGTGGACATTATGACATTATGGGGGTGAGGCGAGTGTGCAATCTGTCTCACCGCGTGTGTCCCTGGTCCACCTAATAACCTCACTTGCTATTCTCAATGGCAGGCTGTTCCCTCAACTACCTCCAATTCTGAAACCGGGACAGAAATCGGATGACTCATAACAAAAAGACTAAAACCTGATAGCACAGATTATATACAGTTTGTTTTGGTTGTTCAATCTAGCCTATTATAGAACATATACAGTACGTTGTGTTTACTGAGAAAGTATGGTCGTCGTATCAACCAGTGTTTTTTTTATCATGTTAATCAGTGGGTTCAGGCTCTGGGCTTTGTAAAGCGCCTAGAGGCAATTGTACTGTTGTGGCGCTATACAAATCAAATTGAATTGAATTGAATGTCTATAATGCACAGTGAATAGGCTGAGGATGTGTGGTTTGATTGCTGTTCATCTGCTCTACGTCTATGCATTACTTTACTTTTATTTTCTTTATTTATATTTATTTCTATGAGATGATTGTAATTCTAACAACCTGTTTGTGAAGTGACCTTGGGTGTCATGAAAGGCGCTTTAAATAAAATGTATTATTATTATTATTATTATTATTATTATTACTGCTCAGACCTGAAGATAACATAACCTTCAGGACACCGCAGCCCCGCCTGACTGCTTGTCTCTTTGTCTCCCCTATCCGCAGTCCACTCCAATAAGAAGAACAGACAGACGTGCGTGCGCAAGAGCCTCATCTGTGCCTTCGGCATGGCCTTCATCATCAGCGTCATGCTCATCGCGGCCAATCAGATGCTGCGGAATGGCATGGAGTAGCACATCACTGTGAATGCGGGGCCCCAGCCTGCATGTGCATGCTCAGTGCGTTTTTACAGGTCGTTTCTCTTTTTTTGCCAAAAAAAAAGAAGAAAATAAAAAACCAATCCGAATAAAGAAAAAACACCAAACACCTCACTGATGAAGGGATGAAAGAGAGAGTGAAAATAAAAACAAGGAAACATGTTTTTTTTTTAATCCAAGAGGTTGTTTTTTTCCAGTCAGGAGTTGTTTGTTTATTTATCTATTTACTCTGGAGTGAGTGACATACCAGTGTGGGTCAGACTGAAGCCAGCAGGGGGCGTGTGGTCTCCACGGAGTCCCGCACCCACCCCCCACCCCCCCTTCCCCCCTTTTCCCACCTCTCTGGCAGGGACATTTAAGGGCTGTTCCCTCAATGCAATAAAGCACAGGAGCAAGGAACCAACCTCCTGTCTGCCACCACCCCCACCACCGGCCGCCATGTTCTGTACTCGATGCTCATCCAGCCTGCTGTGTGGTGCCATTCAACACTGGACTAAGCCAGCAGAGGGGAATTGGCGACGTGTTCAGTGCTTTTGGAATGAGAGAGCCACACACACAAACACACTATGAAGTTTGCAACGTCCCCTCCAGCTTTGCTAGTTTGTCTCTGTGCCATTTTTAATTCCATCTGGGATCCCGACTTTTAGCGAGAGATCTGGACACAGGCCTCTCTCTCTCTTTCTCTCTATCTCTCTCTCTCTCTCTCTCTCTCTTTCTGCCTGCCATGAACAGTTTTTTGTGTGTGGAATTTTTTTCTCCTTGTTTGATGTTCTCTACTACCCATCAGCATCGGCGCGCAGCCCATCATTGATCTTTCGGCGCGTGTGACGTGACGTTTTGAACGAGGACAATTCAGCCAAGGACAAGGCGGTGGGAGTGAGAGCGTGGGCAGCACTGGGATGTGGGCGAGTGGAAGCACGGAGCAGAGCGGAGCAAAACAGAGCAGACCAGAGCGGAGCAAAGCTGCCTCTCGGCGCCGTGCTGTTTTCTTCCCGCTCTCTCTCTCTCTCTGCCTCCACACTGAGAACTGACATTTTCAACATCTCACTCTCTCTCATGACGTCATCCAGGAGTTGAACACTCAAGCCTTCTATTTTGTTGTCTTCTTCTTCGGTCGTCGTCTGATTCAGATTCAGCCATTGTCTGGTGCATCCCTCTCTACCACCATTCTCCTCCCCATGCAAAGTACCGTGGGTGCTGTTTTGCCTAGATTAGCTGTCTGGCTGTGTGTGTGACCTGCAATGCCCACCTCCACCTGTGTTTCTGAGCACATGCACCAGCCTCTCTCCCAGCAGTGTTGAGGCCCGGATGAGCATCTGTTGGGTCTCTGCAACAACGTCCGAGTACCAGAGGTCGCTGGTGCTGGGGTCCTGACTCGAGGGATTAACTGAACTTGTCTCAAGGTGTTAGAACGATAGAGCCTGTGTGCTTCTCCTTTAAAACCAACGCTCCTTGGTATCAAAGCCAGTCTTTTAGTGTATTGTGTCGGGGAGGGGGGGGGGGGTTGTCATTCCCTGAGCTCCTGTCCCCCCTTCCCCTTCCTGTGTAAAATTCTCACAACAATACTTTAGACCACCTTTAATTGAGTGAGTGCTTCTATCTATTGCATGCGATCTCGTGAAAGTCTGTATATGTATGCCCTCTCACATATAATATATCCACGTCAGGGCAGATGTACGTCTGTGTGTCTGTGCATGACTGTTAATCCCTCCATACACTCACTCTGCTCAGGCAGTGTCTCAGAGGTTTGGGTTGGGGGGTGTGGTGGTGGTGGTAGGACAGAAGGCACCGCCACACAAAGAGTCCCGAGCAGCAAGTCCCACTGCTGGGCCCCCTCCCCTGCTCTGAGCGCCTCTGACTGAAGCCATATAAATCTGCACAGACGTACCTAAGAACACACTCTGTGGGTGGGCGTTCTTCCGCTGCGACTGGGAAGTGGGGAGACACAAAAAAACAAAATGTCACTTGGCAAAGGGAGCAGTGGCAGATAGTGCTGAATTACCCTTTTCTACTCTAAATGTCAGCGCCCCAGTATGGATGGAGAGAGAGAGAGAGGGGAGATGAGGGGGTGGGTGGGAGGTCTTGATTGTAGTACTGCAGCTCTACCTGCTGGTGTAGAGGGGAACTTGATGTTTAGGAGAGAAACTATATCATTCAGGATTATGAATGAGTACAGACCAGCTGTTTTCAGTAGATAAGGCATGTAGACGCCAAAATTGAGTTCCTTTTCAACACTTTGTTTAGTAGTGCAGTAGGATGTATTGGATTGTGATGAAAGTAATCAGATTAATACATATTATATATATAAGTTCACAAGGCTAAAGCAATTATTGATAGTATTATAATTACAGTGAATTGAAATTACTGTATTTGAATTGTATTCGAAAAATATGGAATGTCTTTGCAGAATATTGATTGTAATGCCAAAGTATTGGCAAGATTGCATCGAATCTTCAAGATGGTTTGCTCTGGGAAAACTATTTAATGCAAACAACCCCTGGAAAGAAGAGCCCTGTTTCTGTCGGGGCACTCGTTCTTTCCTTGGTCTCTTGCAGTTAAAGATTTCACATCTCCAAGTAGCTTAAGTGCAAACCACTCTTGACACAAATAGCAACAGGACAGTGGAGCCTGTTTTTTTGGGTGATAACGTGTCACTCGCATTCAGTGCATGCTTCTTCAGGAATCAATATTTGGCCGGAGATGAAACGATGAGTTGTGAGCAGCCATTCGGTCAGGACATTTAACTTCTCAACGCTGTTATATGACAATGGTGATTTAGCAGCTGAAACTGCTTGATTGAAAGCCCCTGTTCTGATTCAGTAGCATGGTGGTGTCGCACCTGTGTACTGTATAAAATGTGTAAATAATCAGAATATTTACAAGAAATACACTCATAAATATACAGTATGTAAACTTAGCATGAAACTGTTCAAGAACACGTAGAAGATAGACCAGAAGTTAATATAAAAGTACTTAAATATTGTAACTGTAAATATTTAAATCTGTACAAAATAAATGGAAATCATTTATGCAATAAAATTATTTTATAAAATGTTCTTGCTGTATAATGTATTACTGTGGTCACATGCACTTTTTACTACTTTTCCTTCCGTATTGATTGAGTATATTATGATTAAATACAACACATCCAAGATATTGTAATCTGCAAAGTTATATTTACAAGTGTTAATGAAATTCTAAAAAAGTACTGAAATTGTATTCTTCATTGCTGTTTTGACTGACTGTGACTGTTTTGACTGACTTAGGATCTTCACCTCTCTCTCTCTCTCTCGCTTTCTTTCTCCCTCTTTCTTCTCTCTCCCCATTTGAGCTTCCTCTGATCTTCTGATGCATTGGTCTTAACCCAATCTTTCCTCTCCTCTCCTTCTCTCTCCTCTCCTCTCCTCTCCTCTCCATGAATCCTCACAGCCGCAGTCCTGAGTTACCACCAGAGGGAGGCAGACTCCTGCACATGTTGCAGATGTTATGCCCTCGGGAGGCCTAAACGCACATATCTGCTTAAAATACTCATGCAGTTAAAGAAGTCCTATACACTTACATATGTTTTTGAGCTGTAAACTAAATTCTATGGCTATACTGTGATGAAACACATCAATGCTGGTGTTAACGTGGACATAAATTACAGTTTTTTTTAATAAAAATCTGCATTTTATGGGTTGAGAATGGCTCAACACCAGTGGTGTAGTACAGGGTATACTCAGGTATACGGAGCATTCCGTATATCCACTTTTCGAAACAGGGCGTTTATCCTGTGTTGTATGGGCTGCTTAAAAACAAATGAGAGTATACCCACTTCTCCAGGGACCACTACACCACTGCTCAACACACCCATCTCCCCAGCCCCCTCCCGTGAGCGTGGGTCTAATTTTCATTGGCTGATTGAGACTCATCATTTACAGGAGTTAAGCCTTCCCTCACCAGCCCCACTTGGCCCCTGGTCCACTTTAAGAATGCGTTGGCCAGCCCCTTGCCAACTTTTTAGCCTTTTTCAAAATTATGCCGTGGATTGAGTTGGGCTCAGTGCTGGGGATATACTTACACTTTAAAATTAAAGTAGCCTCCCGCCCATGAGCAGGGCTGTGTACAAACCACAGTGTTGAGGCGCCCATTTTGCCTCATTTTTGTATTAACCCCTTGCTTCAAAGAGAATGTGAGTGAGCTGAGGTAATTAAGTAGGACAGGAGCTATCTCGCAGTCAGTTTCATCTCCACAGAAATGAATTGAGAGTAACGGGAGCTTGTCAGTCACAAGAGCATCAGAGCCTCTCACGGTGGGGTTGGTGCACTGATGAAACGGTGTATTAGCATGCGCGCTTGATGCCCTTCAAAGTTAGGAAGAAAGGAAAAATGTTTGTTTGGTGGGAGCCAAGTACAGCAGCTTCCACCGTTCCTCCGTAGCCCTCAACACTGATTGTGCTATATGTCTATCATTATCTCGATTAGAAAAGGGCCAACTCTCCTCTGCTAAGTCATACATGTAGGCTACTTATGTCAGTGCTGGAAACTGGCACAATACAGGATCAGGTAGACTACCACAGAATTTAGAATTTTATTCAAACCAAGAGATGCTACTACAAAATGGAAGACGATATGGGAAATTTCATGACCACTGAAACAGTTGAATATTACAATACATCTCATTTAAAACAATACAAATCTGCAGTGCTCTTTACAGTATGTAATATTGTTCCACAATGCTCCCCCCCCCCCCCCCGCCATAAATCCTTCCATTTAGTGATAAATATGTGAATATCAAGAGATTTAAAGTCATTTTTTGCTTTGTTACAACAGGACACCAAGATACAGTGTCTCTCACTGGGATATAAAAAAACTTTATTGATACATGTAGAACTCGCCATGTGCAAATAACCATCGCATGCTACTGTAGTGCTATTGAATGCTTGAAAATGATTTACGTTCCATACCAAAAGAAAAAGGGGGCACTTTGATCACAATGGAGTCAATGAATCCATACGTCTAAGCAATACTTAGGACAAAAAGACCCTAGAAACTATTTTCCAAGCACACTGATTGATGCTTCCCAGCAATGGCAATATGTCATCTCACTTGCACAATAAATGGATGCCTGAAATACACCATGGTTACTACATTTGCAGAATGAGTTGTAGTTTTAGAGAAATGTCATTCACTGATATGAGTGTGAACAAATATTTTATCCCTGAGGGGATTTTTTTTTCAGTTGATAACCACAAGCATGTCTTGGTTTAGCAAGTCACTGTTCATGGTTCTAGTCGTTGTTTTCCATCCCTTTTCAGAGGGGGCCTGTTGGCATGTTTGTCAGCACTCGGAGTAGTTGAGTGCTTGTAAGCATTGTCTTTTGGTACTTAATCGAGCTGAGTCCGCAGATAGCAACCATTTCTTCTTGAAAACAGCACTGTAGACAAATATGCTTATCGGCTTGTCCTCTCTTATCCAGCGGCGTCTCCTGGTGAGGAGTATGTTGGCTGTGGTGGATCACTGCTTCATTGTGTTCTTGATGGTCCACCTCTGGCCTGTGCAGGACCTCAGGACCAGCATGTAGTTGAACAGCACGTTAGCCTGCACCACCTCCAGACAGCGGCCCGTGGCCCGGTTAATGATCGCCTCATTCTGAAAACAACAATTCCTGTTTTTTTTAGTGGACTTTTATGGTGACATGATATGGCAAGGGTACACAAACAGACTTTAATGAGGCCACACATGAATGCATTAATGCACTTATCCATCCATTCAACACGGGGAACAAAGATAAAAGCATGTCATTAACTAGCGTGTGAAATAGTGCATGGGCATTAATTCAGTTAGTGCATTAGTGCATGCACAAGTCAATGTTAATTTATGTACCTTTAAACATTTATCCCTGGTTAATGTAATCATTCCACACAAGATAATCAATTAAGTTATGCGAGTTTGGCAATTAGCGAATGTTTAAATTCATGCCCGTTTCAAATGCCCTTGGCATCATCTGATCGGACTATTTGTAAGTAGACTTCAATAGCATTGGTGCCTGGCCTGGATTCAGAGTCATTCTTCACCTGAGCAAAGTTCCATGTCTTTTGCTCTACGTTGGAGATTTTCTCACAGTTGATGAGCTGAGGAGAGCTGCTGACTCGATCATCCATGACGCAGTGTGTGTCTTCCCCAGTGCTTCCCAGCGGGCCCATGAACAGGTAGCCCTCCTTAGTGTAGCGACCCAGCTGCAAGGGGCATGAAGGAAGAGATGTTGGGAAGGTGGTTGGGTTTATGTGCACAAGGTAAGATGAAATAATGATTGATAGATAGATAGATAGATAGATAGAGAGAGAGAGATTACTTCATTTATTCCCAAAGGAAAACTGTGGAAAAGTGGTCAACACATGTAAACACTGTAATAAATAAATAAAATCAATATAGTTATAAGTACTGTTTATCTTTCAGATACTTGTGCTATATTTATGCAATTGTAATGAGCAAACATTTGAGGATCTCTCACTGACATATAAGAATTACAGTTACGTACTACAGCAGTACTTAAAACACAGGATTACACAACTGCATAGTACAACATATATTATTGCTGCTAA
>NC_137928.1:7816458-8003951 GCF_963457725.1 Sprattus sprattus
AGCTCGGGGTTTTGCCATCACTATTGCGACTGTGGCGAAGCGTAAATCCTCTAGAGTTTCTCATAAGAGACTTATTAAAAAGACAAGAGGAGATGCTTTTAGTTTGCCTCCCAGTTCACTGGAAAATTGTGTGCAGTGGGAGGGTGGGGTGGTGGGGGGGGGCTGTTTAGATTGCTTATAAATCCGTGTGAAATGCCATCACCCTTAACCGAGCTGTCTAAGCCGTCTTAGACGTACCAGGAAGGAGTGAACTCGACGTGGGCATCAAAGAAGCCTGTCACTTCCCCAGTGGCCACTTTCCAGCCTTCGATGCGAGCACGGATGAGTCCCTCTCTCTTCTGATTGCGCACGATTTTGATGAGGCCCGGGTAGCGCTTGTTGACATACTCCTCCAGCGGCCCTTTCAATTGCTCTGTGAAACACAACACAAACACACCCACACACACACACACACAAAGAGTGTGTGTGTTTGTGAGCAAAGGAAAGAGCGGAATGCCATTCTTTTCGTGCTGATTATGAATGCACTGCAACAGTGTTTAAACAACATCAGGCAGAATAGGCTTCCTGCCCGGTAGACTGCCACACCTTTGATCTCGACAAAAGACATGAATGCTTCCTCCTAGAGAACAAAAATCTTCTCAGAAATGTCCCACAGCAGTCAGGACTGTCAGCTACAGTGTGAGGGCCAGCCACACTTATGGTTGGAGAGGTACAGTGCATTCAGGAAGTAGCCAGCACTTCGCTTTTTCATATTTTGTTATGTTACAGCCTCATGCTAAATCGTTTTTTTCCCCTTATCAATGTACAGTCAATACCCCATAATGACAAAGCCAAAACAGAATTTTAGACATTTTAGCAAATGGATTAAAAAGAAAAACACTGAAATATCACATTGACATACAGAAAGTTTTCAGACCTTTTGCAATGACAATTGAAATTTAGCTCAGGTGCCTCCCGTTTTCTTTGATCATCATGTTCTTACAACTCCTGTGGTCAATTAAATTGATTTGACATGATTTGGAAAGGCACACACGCCTGTTCATACAACTTACAAGGTCTCGCAACTGACAAGGCATATCAGAGCAAAAACTAAGCCACGAGGTCAAAGGAACTGCCTGAACAACCATCACTGCAACAAACCACCGACCTGGACTTTATGGCCCGGCCAGAGTCCTGACTTGAACCCAATCGGACATCTCTTGAGTGGCCTGAAACTGGCTGTCTAAGGACAATCCCCATCCAACCTGACAGAGCTTGAGAGGAACTGCATAGAAGAATGGCAGAAATTCAGGTGTCCAAGGCTTGTTGCGTCATACCCAAGACGCCTCGAGGCAATAATGGCTACCAAAGGTGCTAACTAAACTAAGTAAAGTCAATGTGATACCTCAGTTATTCCTTTTTAATAAATCTACAAAATCCAGTTTTCTCTTTCTCATTATAGGTTGTTGAGTGTTTATTGATGAGGGGGAAATCATTTTAAATCATTTTAGCATGAGGCTGCAACATAAAATGTTAAAAAAGTGAATGGTCAGAATACCTTCTGAATGCACAGTACAGTTATTTGTTCATCTGTCTCTCCATCTCACACAACCTCATTCTTTGTATTGTTACCCTGAAATGATGGTTGGTAATCCTTGGCCTACTCCACCTTGTTTGTTGGAATGTAACTGTCTGTCATGCTTCAGAAGTGGAATACAAACCCAACAACACTCTTCAACTGGGAATGACTTCCCATGGTAATACTGAATCAAAAATAGCCCCGGCAAAACTAGTTGCTGGAACTACAAAAGCGTCGCAAAACCACTGATAAAAAATTCATTTCCCTTCCGCTGCGCTCTTCGCCAAATTCCATTTCATGAAACAAATGTATTTCACTTTCATGAGGCACATGACAACATCCAAGTTTGCAAATCCATATCAGGTAACATGGTGTCTGTCAAAGTCAAAGTCAAAGTAGCTTTATTGTCAATTACTTCACATGACAAGACATGCAAAGTAATCGATAGAATGTTTCCCATTCTCCCACGGTGAAACATATAAAGTGCACAGGCACAACGGATAAACATTTCCTAGTACTAAGTACTAAGTAGAACAGTAATTGCTAGTTTCCACCAACCTTCATCGCTGTTGTCGTCCACCAGGATGATCTCCTTGAGAAGGTGGGCCGGTGTGTGATTGACGGCTGAATGGACAGAGCGCAGGATGACAGAGAGCGCTTCATTCACAAAAATGAAGATGAGGGAGATCTGCGGAAGGTCTCTTGGGTAGTAGACCTTTCTGCACCTGCAAAGCAGACGGCAAACAAACTTTCCAGTGAGCCAAGGTAACATCCATCTTAATCACACATAATTTCCTGAGCTTCACTCTACATGAAAAGGGGGATACAGAAACCCCTGAGACTTTGTCTCATACGATTGAACTAGAGAGGTGAAGAATGGGTCTTTTTCCTATTTTTAGCATCTCAATCTCATCTCTGTGGTATTCCATGAATGGTGTTTTTGGAGCGATATGAAGCCTATTTATAATGTGGTCTTTGTTGACTTGCAATGCGGGCATGAGGCGGGGGGGGGGGAGTGGAGGGATGCAGAGCGACTCAGCCAGGCTGCCTGATCTACTGGGCCTTCAGGAACGGACACCAACATAAACAGTGCAGAACAAGAGAAGAGACTCAGGACTCAGAAAGGGACTGGTCAGCGAAAACAGATAAATGCTTTACATTCACTGTTTATAAAAACGCCTGATGTCAAATGCCGGGATGGAGGAGGATGTACATCAACCTTGTTAGTATGCTCATTTAGGTTAGACTATCTGTTTTCCTTAACATAAAACTGTCCCAGTGAGCTTTCAGTGGCTCCTTAGAAACAAATTATGTTGGTTGGCTACACTCACTTGCTCGGTCGGTAGTCGGGGATGGATCTGTCCAGGGATATCTTGTCACTGAGATATGCATTGTAGCCATATTTATCCTTCAGGTATTTGGCCTCTTTCTCCTCAGCTGGAGCTAATGTTGCTGGGAGACCTCCTCTACCACGACCTCCAAAGCCTTCAACGAGTCCCAGTGATTTGGACAAGCCTGTAGAGCACAATTTGTAACAATCACTTGGTAAACATACATGCAGTACTACAGTACCATAGAATTACTCGGTATGTGTCTGTACTATAGCACAAGTAAATAATCAGATGATCAAAATCATCCACTTCGACAGATTTCGGTTGACTGGTCTGTTGTCTTCACGTACCGTTCAGCTGCCTGTACACCACGTCTTCCAGCGACCCGAGTCTCCTTAACAGGATTTCGTTAGTGATGCTTGTGTCTTGTCCAGAGATATTCAAACGTGTATGTCTTCTCCCATCAGCCGAAGCCTCTAAACCAATTCCTTTGGACGTCCGTATATTACACTTGCCCCAAAAAGTAATGAATCCACCAACTGCCAACAGATTCAGGACCAATAAAACTTTCCACCTTCTTGTCATAAATGCCATTAAAGATTTTGGAGTCCTGAAGCCGATTAGTCGTATCTATATATATAAAAAAAGACATTCACTGAACAATGAGTTCAAACGTATTCCATGACACAGTTAACATGACACTTCCATGTATCGCGCCAAATTGTTATTAGTAACCATTTAACGCACAGCTGAAAACAACGAGTTACATTTCTGAATTAATTGTTGTTAAGGACGCCTTTTAACACACTTAACTATACGTTGGGCATTTGCTGCTCAAACTGAACAAGGCAGTATCAATGTCTAATCCACAAACGTCAATATCATCGGACTAGCTTGATCACTTACCATTTCGCATTGAGGATGTTTGAGATGTATTTTGCTCTTGGAATGCGAGCTGGTTCGTGAGCTTTCATCCGTATAGATACAGTTTCCAAATGTCTCATTCAAAACTCAAGCTTACACTGTGACAATGGTTTGGTGTAGAGGAACCCCCTCCGATTGAAACATTGCGCTCCAATTTTGCATCATGAGCATACATCTTACATTTTTTAGACTCTGAAGTCTGTCCCTCTACGCCTCCCAGATTGTTCCTGTATGATGAGATTCTGCACCTTGCGGGTTAGCATCTCATGCCGCAAATTCTTTATATCACAACAGCGAGAGAAAACCGGTATCGTTATTCATAGTAACTGTAGTCTAAACCTGGATAAATGAAGCAACTGAATGACGTTAATAATCGCATGGAATACCCTATGCTTCTTGCGCATGGAGGTTCCTAAGAACCCTCTGCTAAAATTGTGTCGGTGTGCAGACGCAGCATCCTCTCAGATGTTGTCATGGCAAATGTAATATTGAAATGCAAATGGTAATGGCTTCCCTCGCCAGCCAAATTTCAGATCAATGCGTTCTCTTTAATGATTCTTTCCCAATCCCTGTTTCGTCTCTGATATGTGTGCCGCTGTTCGGTCTCATCCTGGCTGAATGCGCACACTTGCTTAGGATACTTCATCGAACGGCTGGCTGAAGTAAAACGTGGAATGGATTTTACCTGGAAGAGAGCCCTTCCAAATTTCTACTCTAACCATAAGCCATTCAACTACCATCCACAAAAAATAGCGTTTTTTTTTTTTTAGATAGGCTACTTAGTTCATCTGTTTTAGAATATGTGATTTGTCGACAAGTCTTGTTGTTTTAAGTCAGGCACTCGTCTTTCATTGGCTAGTGAATTATCTGAAACAACTGTGTGTCTATAACCCTGTAATACACACACATTCATATTAGACTTTAGAAGTGATCATCATAGGAGGCCATAAAATGCAACTCGAGCACTGAAAGCCCAGGAACCAGTTTATTTACTCACTTTTTTGTTGAATTGGGTGAAATGGCTAGATTTAATCTGTCAAGCTTTTCACTAACTTTCTAGATGTTTAATTATTGGTGCCCAAAGAAGATGACCCATTTCTTTGTTTTAGGAAACTAGACAGAATTTAAGGCTGCAGCTCCCCCCCAAGAAACCAAATATTCCTCCGCAAGATCAAACCAAATGTTTTCATGAGTTCACTCCAGAGACAAATGCCATTAATTAATAAAATACGAAATAGAATGCTAAATAAGTGATCACTGCCTGGCTATTCTTCCCTTCAACCAGGCTGTCTGTGCATAGATGATTTTTTGCAGAAGGCTACTTTTAACAGATAGCCTATTGTTATTTTTCCTAAAGATTAAAATCTGAAAGTACATAGGGACTGATGTGTGATAAACAGTGCTCCTAAGTAGACAAAGATGACGTTAATCTGACGTTAAATAGAAGCATATTGATTTAAAAAAAAAAAAAAAGTCTGGTCGCTAACAGGTGCTAGCTCTAGCCTGATTTCGCATTGGGGATTTTTGACATGTATTCTGGTCTTATAATGCGACTAACCTTCATTCAGAGGCCCAGTAAAGAGCTTCTATCCCCGTGCAATAAGGCTCCTCAACAGCTCCCCCCCCCCCCCCTTCATCTCCCCCCGGCCCAGCCCGCCTCGCCCCCCATGGACTGCACTCTAACGCTTGATTTTTTTCCAATTTATAATATTTGTTAATCTATTCATTAATTGTTATTTATTATTATTAAGCTGTGGAAGAAGTCTGTTGCTGCCCCTACTGTCTCGTTGTCTTTGTGGCAATGACAATAAAGTACTTTGAACTTGAACTTTGAACTTTGAACTTAAACTTGAGTACACATCCATTAGGAATGTACTTGGGACTTGGGACTCACCTGGGCTTGATTCTCAACTTTCTTTTGAGGCCCATATTAATTCAGTCAAAAAGAAAATAAATTGCAGCCAGAGAACATTATATTGTTCCATTAACTGTTTAAACGAAAAGTTCAGGAAGAGAATGATTCCACAGTTGATATAACCAATACTAGATTATGCCGATATTGTCTATCAGAACACATAAGAAACAATTCTTCGCCCTCTCAATATGGTCTATAATAGTCTCTGTAGATTTGCGTTGAGGTGCCCATTTAGAACCCATCATTGTTCTACATAGTCCCTAAACTGGTTAACATCTAGAAGATTGTTCAATTAGCTGCAATTTATGTTTAAATGTTTTTTGTTTCACTATCCTTCTTACTTAAAACTAAAAAATCTCTTTTCAACACTCTAAGCATCTCTTTTTACTGCTTCTAATTACACTTGAGACACTGGAATACAATTATTTTGTAATGTGCAGGTGGATGTTAATGTATGCATTAAGCTTTGTATGGGTATGTGTTCACTGACTGTATTTTGGTATCATAGGGGAATCAGTGGGTGTTAGAGGTTTGTGTATGTGTGAGGGTATTGGTGCCTATTTGTTATATGTATTGCATTTCCCTTATATTTGTGTTAAGGACCCCCTGAAAACTAGATGGTTCATCTCAAGGGGTTCATCCTACTAATAAATTGTCGGTGATTGGTTTAAATTTGGTTAAAATGTATTGAATGTAAATACTTAATAATTGAAATTGTTCCCCTACAGAAACACTTGTAGGGAAACAATTTTGAAGTATAGATAAGTATTTACAATCAGATTTTGAGCCAAGAGGCAAAGCATAGTGATACTGACAAATAAGTATTTACATTTACATTTGAACTGCCTGAGTTGGAGTTAAAATATTCCAGAAAGTGATACCTGTAGGCCAACATAAGTCTGACATAATTCCACAACAAATAAGTGAAAATTGGATTAAGAATGTAATGTGCAATGTTAACAAATGTTGAAATGAAATGATAAAATAATCATGTTCTGGGACATTTTTCCTGAACAGGGTGAATAGCTGATAGCTATGCAGTGGTCATTACAGTCCATTACAGTTCTTTTGTGGTGTTTACTGCAAGGCACCGCTTTTCATGCATTCTTTTTGTTGATGGTTGAATGTCCCCCCCCCCCCCCCCCCCCCCCCCACTATGCCCTCTCTAATCGTGTGCCATTAAAATGCAGGGGTCTACTTAGAAATAGGTCGCTCAGATTGCTCAGAGGAATTGAAGTGCCCAGTTGGAGAGCATCTAACAGAGACACATCAGTTATGATCTGTGTAGTTGCTCAAGGGAGAGAGAGAGACAGAGAGCGAGAGAGAGAGGGACGGAGGGAGAGAGAGAGAGAGAGAACAATGAAAGAGTGGGAAGGGAACAATTTGAGAATGCTATTGGTTATCTTGAGGAGCTTCAGCACAGCTTCACCAAGCCATAGACAAGAGCAACAAGGAAGCCTTACTAATCTTATCTGATGTGTAGAGGACTGAAACAAATTGGTGGATTTTTCTTTTAGGCTAAAAATGAAGGAATGAGTTTGCTAGAGCTTGATCTGAGACAGAGGACCTCGACACCAGTGGGCAGAGGAATTTGATGTTTCGTTTAATGGACATTAATGGTCCTTTTAATGGCTATTTCACCCTCTGTGATTTTTTGACACTTTGGGCAAAATTACATTTGAACAGTTCAAGGCATTTTAGCTCATTCCGAGCTTGTGAAAAGGGAGTATATGTAAATATGAGGCAAATCTCTAATTTAATCTGTTCCTCTGCAGCTATTTGACAGTGAAGGTGACCCGATAAATCCCCATGTTTGCAGTAGGAAAATGAATTAGCATAACTTCATATACTACTGCGGCACATGGCTGCAAATAATGTCAGTGTAAATAACATATGGTTGGGTCATGTAGGTGCTCTCCCTGAGGAAAGGAAATGAGGTTCCCAAACAGCTGTGAGGGATTCCATCCTTAGCAGGCAAGCGTGCCTGTATAGGCCAACAGATATAGAGATAGTGGAGGCCCCACCCTCCTAGTGCTGATTCTGTGTCTTCACATTCATGTCGTTAATTTGAATCATGCCTCTCGCCAAGCCCCTGAGGGCCGCTAGGGAGCAGCTGATGTTGCATCACATTCCCTCCCATTGGTGAATAGTCTTGTGAATAGTCACTTTCACATAGTGAATAGTCACATTCCCTTTCAGTCAGTCCACACAGCACAGTACAGCCATGGAGCACATGCAATCATGCCCTTAAAGCAGACAATGAACAAGGACCGCCAGAGCCATTCAGTTAATGACCTCGGTTTAAAGCTCCTCGAGATACTCACTGGCAGGGACGTGCACAGGAATTTTGAAGGGCAGTTGCTCTGCCCTGGAAAAAAGGGGCAACACATACCGCTGCCACGCCCCTGTCATCTGATCGCAAATTTTGCCAATATCATTTTACTCTCACTAACCGCCGCTGCCACGCCCCCTTCCCCTGATCGCAAATATATATATTTCCTTCGGAGGGGCTACTTCAGGCCAGGAGGGCAAACGGGCAGTTGCCCGAGCAACCTTAGCCCACTCCTGTGCACGTCCCTGCTCACTGGGCTCCTGTGGGTGCACTCTCATCTACATGTGGAGTTGGTCATGCAACATGGGCCATGGAACAACCAAGTCCAATGAACCATTGTGACGTGCTCATCTTTAGGTCAGTCCGGATATTGTGTGACTTTAAAGTCCCTCAATGTGTAAACTGAATGTGGGAGACGGGATGATTAAATGTGAAGCTAACTGATATGTGAAGGTGGAGGAGGAATCTTGTAGAGCTGAATTCCCAAATCCAGGCGCACACAGCTTACAGCATCCAAGGTCAGAGTAGAGCCGGGTGCCTCAATTAACAAGACCATCTATAATCCATATGTTTGTTAAGATGTCCACGTGAGGCAATCAACCCATTAGCCCTACATACTGTAAGAATCCCAAATAGTCTAGGAAATGTAAAGCACGTAAGAATAACAGAAATCTAGGATAGTACGAATGATGAATTAAAGACTGTGATGGTGAAAGCAGAGATGAGGTACCTCAGAACAAGAGACCAAGGGCAAACACAATTAAGCTAGGAAACCCTTGTATCATTTATACACTGCAAAAATGCTTTTCTAACCTAGTGTTATTAGGTTAGAAAAAAAAATCTTAACAAGCCAAATTTGCTTAACGCACTGGCAGCCAAATTTGCTTGTTTTAAGCAAAATCCTGCTAAAGCAAGCAAATTTGGCTGCCAGTGCGTTAAGCAAATTTGGCTTGTTAAGATTTCTTAAAATAAGTAATATTTGCTTGAAATAGGCAAAAATAACCTTAAAAGAAAGCACTAGGTAAGTACAATTTAGCTAGAAACAAGACCAACTAGATTTTTTCATCTCAATATAAGAGTAATAACACTAGGTTAGAAAAGCATTTTTGCAGTGTAGGACTGAGCATTAACACGCTTTCTTGTTTCATCTTACCTACTTGAGACATCTTACTCCTCCAAACAGAATAAAGCACGAACATGAAACAAATAATTCTCCAAAGCTAGAGGAGAAAACAAACCTGATGAGAAATACCTTCTGTAGGACCACAGACTGTTCATTCAGAAATAATTAAATGTAGGATTGGATTAAATGTTTCCCATCAGGATAGATAAATGGCAGTTAGTCATAGCTTACTGCAACACCTTCTTACTACATAATACTTGAACACTTTATAAAGTAAGCATATAGGATACATAACAAATTGAACACATGTGTAGCAAAGGGAGGGACTATGGACCCCCATAGGAACAGGACTGGGGTACCAAACTTGCTCCCTGACCAAGGCCGGGTGGGGTGACTGCTCTCTCCATTCACTACATATGGTGTCAGAAGTGGGATGGCTTGCTGTGAGGCCATCGGAGGCGTGCCCAGTATGTGAACCATATGAGGGACCACCAGGTAAGGATGACCCCTGTATGAGGGACCCCAGAGATAGTGTGTGTGGCTCACCCTGAGATGGGAGAATTACAGGTTGAGGATGCGTCAGGGGATGCCTGTGTGCATGAAGCGCATGGGTGAACTTCCTGAGGGGAGGGTAGTGCTCTGACTGCCATACTATATCAACAAGCCTGGCTCTTTTGGGTGCAGGTTTGGTACCTCATATTCCTGGGTATAGGTACTATATAGGCCATGTGGGGTGACTGTCTCTCTCTCTTCGCTACAACATTGAAAACATCAGAATCACAATGATCCAAAACCTAAAGGGGGTAACCATGTAGGGACATGTACAAAGTCATAAGCATTTACTCATTCAATATATTCTTCACTGATATTTCTCATTTTACCTTTACAATAAAAGCCCCCATAAGCCACAGAAGAGGGCTGTTGGAAACAGACCCGAAATGATCCTGATTTTTCAGCATGAGGACCAGGATATGGGTGATGCAAACTGATAAAGCAATCAGGTATGCTTTCAGTGTAAAGAGGGAATGGGCTCCGCTTCCAAATCCTCTCTGCAGAACTCAACACAACTGTTGGTGACTGAAAAGCATGACATAAACTTACAGACTCATAGAAAACGCTACCCCACAAAGACAGACAGTTTGAAGAAGTGCTAGACCTCCACTGTCTCTCAGTGATAAACCATAAAAAACTATGAACATATGACCACCAGAATATTACATTTAGTGCTGAAAAGAAAGTGAGGAGATGTTTTGGCCAGAGAGCTTCATAAGGCCATATGGACAAACAGGCTGTTTGATCCAGACAAATGTAAGGCATTTGCGCAGTGCAGTTATACTTTGGCCTGTAAAATATGCATGATTGGTCACAGTCTAGCTCCTGTCCCAGAAATGGGATGTTTGGGTGGCAGTGAGAGAGAGAGAGAGAGAGAGAGAGAGAGAAAGAGAGAGAGAGAGAGAGAGAGAGTGAGGCCTCCCTTGGGAATGCTAACACAGTCATAAGTGATAGTATTTGACACCAGCATTGTGATATTAGTGAGGCTAATGAGAGACTAATTAGTAGAAGGGGACACCCCACAACAGTTCACAACCCCTTGTTTTAAATATGTATGGGATGAGCTATGAGTACTGGGATGCAGTGCCTCACCATAGGCAAAGGAGCTCAAGGGCTGATAGCAAAAAGCACATTGCAGACTTTCACTGGAAGAGACTGACAGAACATGCACTGGAACCACTATGGGATCTTTGAGAAAATGACATTGGATGTCAATGACTGGATTCAACTAGTCCTCATCCTCATTTGTAAATTCGGTGTCAAAATCTATATGATAGTTGGGTGACATCATTCTTTAGCATTGAATTGACGTGCTTAAACTAATCAAAAAGCTGCATTGCTCAAAAACATTTGAATTGTGGCCATCTCCCATGACAAACCACACTGTTCCCTCGGAGCGTCAGAAATGCATGACATTCTTTGACTTGACATTCTCATGAAGTAACTAATCTATTTGCTGTTTGAGTGTATTGTTCCCCGGGCAACAGCAAACATACAATGCTGTATACAATGCTGTATAGTGTATACTACACTATAGCTGTATAGTATTCCTGGGGCAACTGCAAATCATATAATGGTTAAGAAAGGGCAGCTTTAGCTTGAATCCTGCTAAGCCCTACAACAACATGAGTCACATGGCATTTCTTTTGAGACAAAATGGAAGCACATTCATCATTGATTTGTGGTCTAGCATGCTTTCCTCTATTTTGAGAATACTTCCAGACTCTAATCTTGCTGAGCATTTTAAGATAGAGTAAAAGCTGCTAGTGGCGTATTTTGAGTCAAGGGAAAAACCAAGTATTCTAATCAAGGGCTTCCTAATGGCATGCATTTTCTAATTGCTGATTAAACAGGATGTACAATAATGGGCAGGGAACTGGAGAAAATATAGACAACAAAGCACTTTTGATAAAAAGGGAAGACGGAAATGCATGAGACAGCTTCTGAAAACACATGAGTCACCCTAGATAACACAGCTATAAATATTGTGATGTTGCATCAGTTACAGTATGTACTGTACATGCTGATGGTACATGAATGTTACATGGACCTGACAGACTGTATTCAGTTATTATATATCGTATGATCATATATTTATATCATAAAATCCTTCCGACAGTCCTTCTGTGAGCTTTTGTACTCTGGATCCTATTCTAAATTCACACATAGTAATAAGCAAAAAATATAACTGCAGCCTACGGTGAATGGCCCTATACCCATTACCTCTACAAATGTATCATTACTCTCGTCTAATGCTGTGAAGGGGGCCATCCTTGGCATAATGCTTTTCAGAGACGATTAATGTAGCTTGAATAAGATGTGGTTTTGCTGTGGGGTTTCGTGTAGATAATTAAAGGAAAAAACAGGTCAATCAATATAGGTTGACAGTCCAAGTCGGCTGGCAATAATTAAAGTCATGGCCTATTGAGTGCTCCGAGAGCCAATTAATCGAGAAATCGTTGTTTGGAAAGAGGTCTGCTGTGCAGGTGCAACACTGGAAATATGACGTTTCTGTAAATTCATAATATAATAGTTTAATACTATTATATTATATATTTTGTCATGAACGACCTATATTTCACAGTACAAAGCCAAAGTTTATTTGATGTCTGGTTTACAGTTAAGATACAATCATAGTGTTATGATTCCCCTCTGTCCTACATAGAACCTGTACACACATAGCTTTCCCATGGGGGCTACACCTGAAAGAAAAACAGCAAAAGGCCTTCAGGCTCAGTTAACGCATCTGTTATATCAGTGTGCCCTAGATAACTGACATGCACACTTTAAAAAAGCATAGTGAAGACATGCAGCAGGGGGAGGCTCTTATACAGCAGCCGCAGTATCAGTGCAAAGCATCACTATCTTATTACATGAGATGCAGAAAAGTGATTGTGTTTCATGAAAACCCTCCTGCTTCAAGAAATCACTTGCTCCGAGATCCTGATGACTGCGAACAAGATGGTAATTGTAGAGTTGCACTTGATAATTGCTGCCATCACCCAACTGGTTGTTAATGTTCTGCTGTGGTGGAGCAGGCTCTGGGCACTCACTGGCAGGGAGAGAGTAATTATGGTAAATCTTTATCCTCAAGATTTCTCTGACATCTGTCTGCATGTGCGAAGACACCAGCAGCTCCACCCAGGCATGCCAGGCAGGAACCAAGACGTGGGCTTTGCCAGAGAACAAAGCTACGTCAGGTTCTTCGTCTCTCAAGAGCATTGGGGTTATTTTCATGCCTTGCCTGGAGGACACATGTTCAAAGAGAAAGGAGAAATTCAGGATTAATATGGCGCAGGCTTTGGCTTGTGGGATACAGATTCACCCACTGGCTGGCAGATTAAATATTGAGAGGATTAGGAGGAAAAAGCTGACATCTAAGCATTTAGCTTAATTAGGCTGCATATTTTACTCGTACTGAGCTCACATTTTTACTTGGACATCTTTATTTCAGCTATACAGCTGAGCATTTAACATTGTTGCTTCTGCCCATGGCGACAATGAATGATTATGATAATGGTGAAGGTTATGATTGTGACATTGATTATGATTGGTGTTGAAGGTGATGTTGGTGATGATGATGGTTACAGACTGTAGATTCCCTGATATTAACTGAGCAAATTATGCCTTCCACCCCACCCCAAATTATCTATAGCCTCTTACACCTTACTCTTTACTTGGTATGATGCAGTTTCAACAGTTGTGAGCTCAATATGGGTTTATTGAACCATTTTTATGATATTCAAGGACAATTTGCACAAAAAATGTACTTTTGTTTATAATTATATTAAGCATTATGTTTTGTATTTACAAATGCCTTGCTGATGAATGACAAATTATAGGCTACTTCAACCAGTAGATGGCGACGTCTCCAGCTGAACGTAAGCACTTTTTTTATGCCTGGTTCACATCACGCAGATTCATTTCAGATGATGACTGGAAACGCCCATTCATACATTAATGTAAAGTATTCGATGCATAGCTAAATTGTCACAAGAGTCGAAATGTTAGAAAAGTAGACTGGTCAAGGTACTTGGAGGTTTCATCTGTCCGAGCTATACCCACTTTTTCCAATTTATAATACATCAGCTAAAGCCATTGAGAATGAATACAGTTCATAGTCTGTCGGTCTGTCTGCCGGTGGGGCCATTTGGCACCAAACTTTTCACCTGTGGACATACCTCCGATCCCACACAAACAAACATAAGCTACTGGTGAAAAGCAAGTGTCAAATACTGATCAGAGTAAGAATTAGATTTCCAACTCATAATGTTATATAATATAATATTATATATGATTATGATTATATAATATGATGTTATATATAATATAATAATACATCATAGTAATACTCTCTCATAGAATAATGTGTTCAGCTGTGTAAGTTTTCACTTGTCCGACAGGGTATAAACTGTCCAACAGTGTAGCCCATAGACATGTATAGATGGTGTAGCCATCATGTCTATGGTGTAGCCTATAAACGCATAGCAAGCAGTAAACTAAGGTAACAGGTGGTGTTGTTGCGTTCCTATACAGGCCAATGGCATCAAAGAATGGCCAACCATATGTGAAATGATATTTATCATATCTGCAAATGCTGTTAATGAGTCTGATTTGTAACCAAGCCAACAGGCTACATAGCAATGTAGTTAATAATCTGCCACCATGTGAAAGCTGATACATTACATGTCAGCTCAACTGGTATCAAGGTGCAAGTTACACCAGCCATGGGTTTCATACCCAAGGACACACATAGCCTACTGATACAAATGTGTATTTGTAAGCCATTTGTAAGCCATTTGGTTAAAAGCATCACCTAAATCAAAAATCTTTATTACTTACTTTAGGCCTACGCACAAACTGAATCAGTTCACTTTTCCTTACGTTATATATTCCAACATTATGTGCAATAGGATAGGCATTGATAATACAATAACCAATCGCACCAAACTATAACATTAGTCTGAAATTGTAAATACAGTCTAGTTTTTTTGACCCTCCTTGCCTTCAATATCATAGACTACTGAGAAGACAATTTCACCACATGAATAAATCGTCTTATCGTGAATTATAGTGTCATTTCAACACTCAGTAACGTTACATTAACCATCGAGGAATAGTGGGTTGGACAGGCCTATGTTGATAAACATTTCCGCACTTCCCTTCGCTAGGGCGGAGGCAGTGGCATGTCATACAGGCGTCCTCTCCTCGCGAATGTGACCCGTGATTGCTGTTGCACGCATAGAGACAGCTAAGAAAAACGTCTCAGTTATCTGTAAATATACTTTAAATAACGTATTTTCCACGGACTTTAACAAGTCTCTGTAATAAAACATGGGTAGCTGTCTTACTGTTGGACCAAACGAAGCCCTGGTCGTTTCAGGTAAAATGTATTTTATGTGTTTTTATTGTGACGATGACTAGCATGCAATGATGCTCGGAAACCGATGTTTGGCTGTCAACAAGCTAGCTTGGCAGATAGATTTAGCACTCTAGCTAGGTAGCTACATTTCTAGTTTCTTCGGGTTTCTTATTGATTTAAGCAGGCTAGCTAGCACTAGATGCCACAGGCGGATTATGTTTACTGACCTAGCTAATGTTGGCTAGCAATAAGAACGTTTGTCCGTAGTGTTAACTGACGTTATTCTGCATGAACTGTTACTTGCTTGTGGATAGGTTTTCAAATCAGTCTTAATAAGCTACTCCATCTATCTCTCATCAGTCTGAGGTTTTGCAGGACAATTCCTGAACCTCCAGGTTAATCTGCATGTACGTTAATTAGCTAATCTTAACGTAGCTGTCTGTAGTTAACGTTAGCTGGTTGGTTGTCATTAACGTAAGATAAGATTGATGAGACGTTACCGCAGCATGATCAATAGTTTACTTTCTCTTCGCTGGCGAGAACAGAACACTAATTACAAACCCTCAATGTGTTAATTGTGTTGCGATGTTTAACATGCTAACACAGGAGGCCATAAGGCTAGCGTGAAGAAGATTTTACCCATTCTCGCTAGCTAAATGCTATCTGACGCTAGCTTTGAATTATTCACACCTGGAACCATTGTAGTAACTGTTTACCTATCTAGCGAAGATTCCTTTCTTTAATAAATAACCTTCTTAGGCTTGCTATAACTACATAGAGCTAACGTTAGGTGACGATACAGAAATGTGGTTGTTTAGGTACAGAAAACTTAATGTTAACTGTCTAGCTGAGATTGTGGAAAATTATAAAGTTTCCGTGAAATGATGGCTCAACCTTTTTACTATTGCCAATGTTAGGATGTGATGGACGGTACACCAAATGATCTTGGATTCATTCCCCCCCCCCAAAAAAAATATGATTACTGTCTTAACCCCTCTAAATACCTTCATGATTTACCAACATATTTTATCCTTGGGGTCAATTTGACTCCAGCAATTTAAACCTCCAAAATATTATTATAATTACAGATTTTCACCCAAGTTTATATGTGAGGTACTTGAGGTATTGAACACATATCATCATGGTAATTGTGTGTTTACCCAGATGTTCCCATTAAATAAGGAAAAGTCATTAAATATGAAGCAAAATGTCAATAATTTATTTAGAGACATTAAACATTGAATGGGGTCAACCTGACCCCAAACATAGCAGGAGGGTTAAAGAAGCAGGAACGTATGAGACACCTGTCTGACCCACTTGTAGTCCGTCCGTCCTTATCATATTGGTAACAACATAATTATTTAAATGAGACAAGACAACAGTTCGTTATAAAAGACTGACTGAAACCTATATTTCAACTCAAAACAAAACGGGTGCGTAGGTTTTCTACTGCTGTTGCTTCGCTTTACCTTATTTTCGCTGATATTGCTAAAACCCATTAATTATTCCACATGGATTTTTGTTGGACGGACCCATTACTATCATAATCGCTGAGGACAGTATCTTTCTCGTTTTGAGGGATAACTGCAGTGCTGTCACCTAGATCCAACACATCCTAAAAGAAAAAAAAAGAACAGAGTAGAAAGTTAAGTAGACCAAGAACTATGTGTATGAGTAAGTGTCTACCTAAATCTGTTGGTCACTATTGTTGCCATGGACATATTTACTTATGCTGACCTAGAGTGGACAGTTTTGGGACTTCTTTAAGTCATGAAATGGGTAGCCCTGTCGCAACGTAATAAAAGCCATGGCAGCCATGGCCTACTGATTAGGGTTTCAGGCCGGAAACCGTAGGGTGGCAGGTTTGATCCCCGACCAGTAGGAAAAAAATGTGGGCGGGGGAAGTGGTAGACCACTGCTCTCCCATGCCCACATCCACGGCTGAAGTGCCCTTGAGCAAGGCACCTAACCCTGATCACTGCTCCCCGGGCGCTGCCAATGGCAGCTCACTGCTCCCGGTTAGTGTGTAACCTCACTTCACTGTGTGTATGTGTCACTTCCTTGGATTGGTTAAATGCAGAGGTGAATTTCAGAGTGTGTGTGTCTACACCACCTCTGCCATAGAGAGGACTTTAACTTTTTTTTTCACTTTCAAAAGCGTGGATTAGTTTTTCTGCATCTTCGAGGGATAGGACTTTTTAATATTGCGTGGATGAAAAAAATGATGTCTTTGATAACTGTTTTATGTGTGAGTCAAATAGGAGGTCTTGGTTAATAGTTACACCGAGGTTTTTGATGCTAGTATTGGGTGTAAATGAGATGCCATTGCGTGTGGGTAGATGGCTAGAAATTGTCAATTGATTGGGGCCTACAAGCATAACCTCCGTTTTATCAGAGTTAAGGAGCAGGAAGTTGTTAGCCATCTGACATTTTGATCTTGTAGGAAGGTTTTTATCTTCGGTAGATGAACAATTTCATCAGGTTTTATGGATAGGTAAAGTTGGGTGCCATCAGCATAGCAATGGAAGTTGATGCAGCACCTTATGACAGCACCTAAGGGTAGCATGTACAAGGTGAAGAGCAGTGGTCCAAGGACAGAGCCTTGGGGAACACCCTGGCTTACTCTGGTGTGATTGGATGACTTATTATGAACATAAGACCTAAACCAGTATAGGGCACAGCCTTTGATGCCAACATGAGGTCTCTGTAACAGGATATGATGAATTATAGTGTCAAAAGTGGCACTAAGGTCTAGAAGAACAAGTATTGAGGTGCATCCATGATTTGAATGCGATTAGTAGGTAATTCAGAACATTGACTAAGGCTTGTAGAACCTGATAATGTAATAATTTCCCGATAATGTAATAACTCCCGATAATGTAATACAAATTCCTTCATAAGTCCCTAAAAGATGTAATAAAACCTGATAATGTAATAATACCCCGATAATGTAATAAAGTGCATTTCCCAATAATTTTTGCAGAACCTGATAATGTAATAATTACCTGATATTGTAATAACTTTCGTTGGTGCTGTAGCATCAGGTCTCCAGTTTCAGAGGTCCAAACAGTGAAGCTGTCCAGAGACCTGCTGCTTCACTATTAGCAGATACAGTATATATTTTATATGATTGCGAATGCACAATTTTTACAATGGTGAAAGGGATATTCAGTGGTAATCAACTAATAGAGAAAAAATAAGAAGATTTTGGTATGTTATAGACCGGCAGCTAATGGGCACATAGAACATTGAGTTTCTAAGTCCTCATTGATCATCAATAGCTGTCTTTCGCTATTTGATTTATATCAAATTCTCTTTTGATTTTGTGTGGCAATGTCCCTTAAAAATGACACTATATGCTGCAAAACATCATGCAACATGCATTTCCTCTACTTTCCCTTGACTTTGCACATGACAAGGCAGTTTGAATGGATCCTCTGTTGGCTTGTCCTTTCAGTGGAAATCACAATGGCTAAAGACATCAAGACTCATCCTTTCCATTTTCCACCTTCCATTACTCATATCCAACATATCAAGTTATTGCCTCATTTGCACTTATTTTGTGTTTTGAGATGGATGTGTTTGTGAACCTTGCTCATAGATATGGGTGGTTGTCTACACAGCATCACTACTTGGTCTGAATAACTGGTGTCCCAACATTTCAGCACTGACCAAAGTTTTTACATTATCAGGAATGTATTACATTATCAGGTTCTGCAAAATTTAGGCTAACCTGATAATGTAATAACTTCCAATTAATGTAACATTTTATTACATTATTGGTATGGCGATTGTTACATTATTGGGAAATGCACTTTATTACATTATTGGGATATTATTACATTATCAGGTTTTATTACATCTTTTAGGGACTTATGAGGGATTTTTTTATTACATTATCAGGGTTATTACGTTATCAGGAAATTATTACATTATCAGGTTCTACAAGGCTCTTTCAGTGCTGTGATGGGCTTAAAAGCCAGATTGGAAGTCTTCTTCAATATTGATTATATGAAGAAAGAAAGGAAGTAAGTTGCTTAGCTATTATTTCTTCAAGAAAGGGAGGTTAGATATGGGTCTATAGTTAGCCAGATTATCAGGATCAAGGTTAGGTTTTTTGAGAGATGGTTTGAACACTGTTATGCATTTGATGGAGAGTCATTGTTCAGAGGCTCAGAGCAGTGGGTAAAGGTACACATTAAACACTGTTGCTATTTGTGTCATTTTTCCAGGTGGCTGCACGAATCGGAAGACTTATGTCATTGGTGGCTGGGCCTGGGCATGGTGTCTCATTTCAGATGCTCAAAGGTCAGGCAGTGTTCACAAATTAATGAATGTATTCTGAGATTTTCCAGTTCAGAAAATCTGTCCCCCTCTTTTGCTCACACATGCATACCACACACCTACACAAACCACCCAAACCCACACATGCATAAACACAAACACTCATCTACAGGTTTACACTTTTTCATTGGAAGGCACACACACACACACACACACACACACACACACACACACACACACACACACACACACACACACACGAACAGCTGACTTAAAATGTTTATGTCAAATTTTTGAAGTGGCGGTTTGTCGCTTTTCAGTTTCTCATTGTTATATGTCACTTAGGTCAAAGAACGTAGATGGACTCAAAACTGGTTGTGTTTGTTGGTTACTATAATTTAATTGGGACGCTTTTTGATTTCTCAGCCTGACACTAGAGATTATGACGCTACAACCCAAATGTGAAGATGTGGAGACAGCAGAAGGGGTAGCCATTACTGTCACTGGAGTTGCCCAGGTAGGTGTGCTTTTAGTCTCATTCAAAGCTGTTCATCATTGGCAGGTGTTCATTCACACAGGAATTTGTGTAACTGTCTATGTCCATGTTGAGATGTACATTTATTCCCATCCTTTTGGATCCTTCAGTGTGACTAAGCAGAGAATGGAGTATAATATGGTACATTTCTCAGGGCAAATGTTTGTGTTACGGTAAATCTTTGACATTTCTTACATGACAGATTAGATTAATAGTTAATCAAAGGATTGTCAGCCATGGAAAGGATTGGTCACTTGAGCAGAACTTTCTGAGTTCAATCTTACAACCTTTTTTTCTTGGGAGAAAACCTATTACACAGGACACAGTGATGGAAAAAAGAATTGTATTGGCAGAGAAATGCATTACACCATCAAAACACAGTCCAGTTATATGGGCTATATCTGATGTAAATCATTTCCCTAATGGTAAAGTTCCATTGCATTGTGCAACACACTCCTTGTTCACTATTATTTTGTAAACAATATAACAAGGTTTTTTGTAAACATAGTTGATTTTCCATGAACACAGCATATGTTCGTAGAATCACATACTGCAGTCAGTGAGCTTCTCCATTTGCTTTTAGGTCTGTTAGTACTTCAAACAGTTGAACAAAGTTAAGCAATACTGAACAAACAACTGAATGAAAGAACTGATGTATATAGAGGCTAACTCTGACTATGGCTAGCGTGATGTTAAAGTAAGTAGTTTCATACAGCGGATTGAAATACTGCATAGCTTTACAAATTGTGACATTATAAATCAGGACCCTTGTTGAGAGACCCCTACACTTTTTCAACATTTTGTCGCAGGTCAAAGTCATGACGGAAGATGAGCTGCTGCCTTTAGCATGTGAGCAGTTCTTGGGAAAATCAGTGATGGAGATAAAAAGTGTCGTCTTGCAAACTCTGGAAGGACATTTACGTTCCATTTTAGGTGAGCGTTAAAAAAAAAAAAGTTCCAAGTTGTCAAAACAAGCAGTTATTACCACGAGTGTGGTATTACTGACTCATAAGTAGCAGATTAATGTTACTTTATTTTAATGATCCTTATCTATTTATTTAATTTCTTTTTCAAATTTGTATTAATTAATATTTTTATGTTTATGTATATACTTGAATCCTATTCCTACTACCTTGCTGCTTTGACAATTGAATTTCCCTCACGGCATTAATAAAAGTTTATCTATCTATCTATCTATCTATCTATCTATCTATCTATCTATATCTACCTATCTATCTATCTATCTATCTATCTATCTATCTATCTATCTATCTATCTATCTATCTATCTATCTATCTATCTATCTATCTATCTATATCTACCTATCTATCTATCTATCTATCTATCTATCTATCTATCTATCTATCTATCTATTTATCTATCTATCTATCTATCTATCTTTCTTTCTTTCTTACCTATCTTGCACTGTTTAGTGTTCCAGATCTGGCACTAATGGGATGATCTTCTGTCATTCCCCCAGGCACTCTCACAGTGGAGCAGATCTACCAGGACCGAGACAAGTTTGCCCAGCTGGTGCGAGAGGTGGCCTCCCCAGACGTGGGCCGTATGGGTATTGAAATCCTCAGCTTCACCATCAAAGTGAGTTTTTTTTTCACTACATATCAAACCTTTGTGAGCAGAGTGCCCTTAAGGCGGATATATGTTCAGTTTCAGACGCAACGCGTAAGCACGTAAGCGCAGGCAATTCACCGCCAGAACAATAGGCTTGCGTAAAATGGCGCAAGTCTAGAAAAAGGGGCCGACGCACGCAAGACGTGAAAAGACGCGCAAGAGGCGCTTGCGTCTCTGAGCATAAATCAGGCTTTAGGCTATGCTAAATGTGACAGTGGTTAAAGCCCATATGATGCTGACGGTCATTTATCCACGGCCCCCAATGAGTTTCTCCACCCTCCATCTTATTATTTATCCTGGCAGTAGCACCCACCTGTCCCCAACACACACACACACACACACACACACACACTCACGCACTCACGCACAGACAGGCAAACACACTTCTATTGTCTTCATGTGATGTCGTAAGACAATTTTAGGTCAGTGGTCTGCAATAATGCATTAGCTTACTAACCCATCGATTTCAATCTTGTCATTTCTGTGGGTCTAGATGAAAAGTGACCAGGTGTTGAGTAGTACGGGTATTTTTTTTCTTTGGGAATACAATTATATCGGGGTTAAGGTGCGAGAAGACCACAGCAAGAAAAGAAGTTCCATTTGTTTGATCAAACATAATATGGCAGCACCTAGAGGCAACCGATAATTCAGAGTAAATGTGATGAATTGCTTGTCCATGAAACCATTAATGATTTACAGCCTGAGTCATTATCACTTTCAGGAGTTAATTAGGTGGAAAACATAGACTGTTATAAAAACTTAAAGGAAAGACATTTAACATACCTTTTGAATGCATTATTCTTTGGTTGTTTCTATTTACTAGAACTATGATATGAAAGAAAACCACCCCAAGAAATAACATTGTTATGACTGCTCTGGCGCAGTCATTCCTCGGTGTCTCAGGTCTGGTGTGTGTGTGTTTTTTTTTTTACTTAAACGGTCTGCTCTCCACAGGATGTGTACGACAAGCTGGACTACCTCAGCTCTCTGGGGAAATCGCAGACCGCAGCTGTTCAGAGGGATGCAGACATTGGAGTGGCTGAAGCGGAGAGGGATGCTGGCATAAGGGTAAAGGACTGTGCTCCTGTAATGGACAATTCTCACAAACCAATGATTAATATTTATTTAAGCACCCAGAAGAACTCAGCCTTAGCCTGTGGCTTTTAATGTATATTGCTACCCGTTAGGTTAGGCTGACCTGAGGTAATTTTTTTGGATACCTACAATCTATCTTGATGAATACCCCTCTTACTTTTTAATAACAGGTTTCTTGTAGAAATAGTGTCGCACAGGGTTTTGCCACGGCCGTTTTAGTATCTTGGCATATTCCACGGACACAACCTGTATCTAGTTTTGGAGACTACTATTCACTAAAAACTATCGATTAAAGGCCAAAAAGCCCAAAAATAAATCTTTAAAAAAAAAACTGTTCTTGCTGTAGAAGGTCTAGCCCAGTTAATTAGCCCGGTCCTATACTGTTTGAAACTAATCTTAGCCAGCCATTGCGGAAACACAGTTACATACAAATACTTCTCTGGTGAAGAATTTAACAAGAGTTAGAGGCCACAGTGGGTCAGAAATCATTACACAGATAACAGATTTGGTCATTTCAGAAACATTCAAACCATTTCAAAGTGTCTTGATGTAACTCAAAATAGGGGTGGTAAATCAAACGTAAAGGTACTATGATGCCCTTCTCAAATGTTGTCTTCGGGCGAAGCCTTGGGTTTTCCCCAATGCCAACCACTTACAAAATGTCAACAAGTTGTTTCCATTCGTATGCTCGTGTAATGAAGTCATGTCTGTCCCTGGGGAACTTCATCATCCCTGATGGATCCCCCAGGGAGAGTTTCACATGTTGGTCAACATTCTCTACCTCTCTCCATCAGGAAGCAGAGTGCAAAAAAGAGATGATGGATGTCAAGTTCCTAGCCGACACGAAAATGGCAGACTCCAAACGAGAGCTGGACATGCAGAAAGCTTCGTTCAACCAGGAAGTGAACACCAAGGTCAGTGAGACAGTGTTTCACATGGCCCGTTGATCTTCACAAGTAAACACTGTATGATGAGATTTTATCTCCAAGAAGTTACCAAAAAATGTTCCCTTGGGCATGTTGACCTTGCATGGGTCATTTCTTTGGTACAACTGTTCCAGCTGTATATTGCACTTCCAATCAGAAAAACGAAATCTTTTGAGGTGCACAATGGGCAGTGTATAAAGGGGAAGATTGTTTTCATAGTTCCAGGGATAATCAAGCCTTTTATTACAATGGCTTGATCACATAAAAAAAAAGGGTTGATAAAGGCTAAAGGCTTGATTAGAAAACTGCCTCTCTTTAGTCTGTGATTTTATTTTATATGTCAGACTTTGTACTGGATGCCCAAACCTCAAAATAAACCTGTGCGGGGGGGGGGGGCACTGTAGCTCACAAAGTAGCCTCAACCACATTCGGGCTTGACACCCATGGAGGACACGGGTTCGAATCGGGCCCGATGTCATTTATCCAGTTCATTCCCCAGCTCTTCTCCCTCTCATTTCCTGTCCCACTCTTCACTAACCTATCAATTAAATGCATCATAAAAGCCAAAAACAAATCTTTAAAAAAAAAAATAATAATAATAATAAAAAAAAAACTGTGCGACGGCCTCTGACTGTGCTGATGATGCTGTCTCACCTGATTCTCACCTGAGCAGAAAGCCGAAGCTGAGCTGGCCTACACGCTGCAGGGTGCCAAAGAGCAGCAGAAGATTCGGCTGGAAGAGATTGAAATTGAGGTTGTGCAGAGGAAGAAGCAAATCACCATTGAGGAGAGGGAGATCGACCGCACGGAGAAGGAGCTGATTGCTACCGTCAAGCGGCCTGCAGAGGCTGAGGCCTACAAGATACAGCAGCTTGCTGAGGGAGAGAAGTGAGTGTGGCCTCTCAGGGAAACGAATTCTTGGTCATATTTATAGAAGCCTTAAGTGCCTTATCTTGCACTTCTACTAGTACTTAACTTGCACTTACAGCAGTTACATTCCTGCACTCTTTTTCTATTTCTTAGGCAAAATAGTATTTATTGTTACACTAGGTCTCTATTGCTCGTGGCTTGACTGTTCTCTCCCTTGTACGTTGCTTCAGACAAAAGTGTCTGCTAAATGACTACATTTAAATGTTAGTGATGTAAAGTAAGTGCTATAAGACTTTAATGTAAAATAATGAATACAGTGTATGAACGAATGTTTCTACAAAATGGTAGCAATATGTAATAATGTGTAATTGCTTTATAAATACATTTGTACCAAGAAATGTGTACCCTTAGGTGTTCTCAAATAACTGAAGTATGTTGTATCCCATGCTACCTGAAATACCTTGCAGTGCTACTATTGCAGTTTGCCATGTATGAATATTGAAGGCGTTTTACATCACTTGTCTGTTTTTAACACACAACATGTTGAAACCACAACCAAAACACGGTTTCAGTTTCAAATGTGTTCCATTGAGGTGAACATCCTGTTGTGTGTGTGTGCTCTGTAATATTCTGTTCTTGAATATGTGATGTGATTGTGGTTGGTGTTGTCCTACTTCACAGGATGAAAAAGGTGTTGACTGCTCAAGCAGAAGCTGAGAAAATCCGCATGATCGGAGCGGCGGAAGCAGGCTCTATTGAAGCCATAGGTAAAGCAGAGGCAATGAGGATGAGGCTGAAGGCTGAGGCCTACCAGCAGTACGGGGAAGCAGCCAAGGTTGCCCTGGTCCTGGAGGCACTGCCAAAGGTATGTGATCAACCGCATTAAACACACAATCCACAGCAAATCTTTGAATATTTCACAGAACATATGGCATTTTTTGTTAGTTAGTGCAATAAGCTAGATACATAATTATTGGGGTACGTGTGGCAGACATTTAGGATGGCAATGTCCACTTTTTTCAATCACGTTCTCTTCTCTTTGTGTCTCAACAGATTGCTGCCAAAGTGGCTGCCCCTCTGGCCAGGACCAATGAGATAGTCATTCTGAGCGGAGACAACAACCGGGTGACTGGAGAAGTGAACCGCCTGCTGGCCGAGCTGCCTGTGTCCGTCAACGCTCTCACAGGAGTGGACCTGACCAAGGTGAGAGGGGCTGGTAGACCCTGGGCGGGGGCAGACTCAGTTTCAGCTAGCATGGCTATTGATTTGGACTAGTTCAGGCCTTTTGATGGGTTTGAGATCAATGTGTTTTCCATGCATCAATAGTGGATAGCAATTGTAGATCAGTGTGGAATTTCTTGTTTGGTGCCACACAGTCTATTGTGGAAAGCATTAAGCTACTTTAAGGGCCCTGAGAAGATTTCAGCATAGTCAGGGCATATTTTAAGGATATTGTGCTGAAGTAACTACACCACATCCTGGGAGCATTTGGAGATTGGTATCATGGATGGATGTACCATTTCACCGTTGCCTTTCACCATGGAAATAGAATTAATTATAAGCATCTAAATGGGTTGTGGGTGGTTAAAGGACAGCCCCCGGTTGCCTCCCATCGAAGCCTATATGGATGACATAACTACACTGGCTAAGCTGCTCCATGTATTTGTCGGCTGTTAAGAGTTGTTTTATTTTTGCAATTTAATTTGAAGCATAGAAAATTGATTGATTGAGTTGGAAATTGGTATTTTAAGCCTGAAATTGGTATGGGTTGACCAAAAGTTGCTACTTGCTATATTATATCTATTATAAAATTTGAGAACAGCCTCAATTCAAGATCAAGGTTTTTGATCACAAGAGTAAAAGAACTATTTACAATTTACACTGAGTTTTATATGAACTTAAAGCTTGAATTGCGCAATTGTGAAGGGCTTAGCACTTGCTGTCTTTGAAACTGCTGGCATACATTGTTCCCCATCTGTGTAGAGAGCTGAAACACACGATCATATGACATGCTCAACCCCAGATGTGCCATTCTCTCCACAAGTTCCCTTTTGTGTGTGTGGGAAGGCAGCATCAGTCCTATTTATCAAGGAACTGGTGTCTTGTGAGGTCCTATGTCTGACAAAAGGTGCTGTGCCTGGTGCACGCTTGTGCTTTACGCTGTTGAATTTAAGCAACTGAGCAACTGCTGTTGGCGATGTTTCTTCTGCCATCTGGTCCTTGATGCTGGGTCCCTCTAGGACTATGTTCACCAGGATAGGAACAGCGGTGACACAGAGTCCTCTTGGCATCTTTCATGGAAACCATAAAATGGGCTGGCCTCACCAAATATCTGACAGTGGACAATTTGTGCAGCACATGCGATAAGCACAGCATCTTTGTCACTGGCCTGCTCATAGGCTTTAGGAAGAGCAGCGCCAACATCTTCTACAAAGGCTATCAGGACATCTCTTTCCTTCATGTATGATGATTGCATATCAGGGAATTCAGCAAGAATTCTCTCCCTCAGTCCTGCAGAGTTCATTCTGGTATCAACCTTGTCTGCAAAACTGAAATTGTGGTGCTTGCATGTTGGGCTTTTTCCAAGGTGGCCTTTGACTGTGTGTGAAGTTGCTATTTCAGAGGTCATTAATAAGGAAGCTAGGACATGGCTTTGGGTGCCATGTTGTCTAAGTGCTGTACCTTTGTATGAAGAAGGAATTTTGCCAATGACCACCTTGGTGTTAGAGTTCAAATGTGCTAAGGCAAGCTTGGAGATGATTTTGTCACAGTCTAAGGATCCAGTAGTCAAGAACACTGTTCGAACGGTAAAATCAGGGAAGAAGTGGAATTCGGGAGAAGCGGTGGGGGTGGCAGTTTGGGGACTACTTATCTAAGCTGTGGAGGTTTAGTGATTTTTATGGTCATACAAGGAAGTGTCACTAGAAGGAGCCATATTAGCCTGCCTGTTTGTGAACGAGCAGCGGACTAAAAGTGTGTGTTGCCGAAATTATAAAAACAACTATAAAAATGTTGTGAAGGGCCAACATAAAATCAATCTCATCTTAACAGTAAATGAAACATGATGATGATACTGATCCTGACTTTTCAAGGCTGATACAGGTTGCATCACATGAACAGTCTCATTTCCTCTAGCATGTTTCAGAAAAAGGGACTATCCAAAATGTTGACGTATAACTCTGAATAGTTCTTCTTTTGCCCTTTGCTCAAACCCACCCCCTTTGTGGTCTCGAAAGGTTAATACTACAGACTATGTTAAATGGAAGACCAGCTGAATGGATTGGAAAGCAGACATATATTGGGTGTCTTATTTAAATGCTGGCTAATTTTATTACATTGATGGCTCAGTAAGATTTGGAGAAATTTAAATGCTGATCAATAATACTTATATCAATCTTTTATGACATTTCTTGTTTTTGATGTTGTAGAGAAAGACTAAACTAATGAGAAACCTAACCAAGAATAATATGTGTGCTCCCTCAAATAGATACCTTTACTGAGGAAGATGACTGACGCCCAAGCCTGAGAAGAATCTCCTACCTTCTGCTCTGATATGTCGTTTGCATTCACTTCGACTGCCTTCAGAACACTTGAAAACCTATTGTTTCTCTATACAAGTGGATTTGGGAACCTCTGGTGCCTTAATTTTTTACAGGACCAGACTATCTGCATGTACTGCTGCTCCTCCTCTTAACCATTTACATCTAACTGTTATGTTAAGCTTTGTGAATCCATCGACGTAATTGGTGGGAAAGGAGAAAGGAGAGGAACACTTTTAATTCCTCTTTCATTCATCAATATGGTTCTATCTTTATGGTTCTATCTGTGTAGCGTGTCTTGTAGGGAGTAACGGTATGGATACATGCCAGCGACACAAAACGCTTGCTTTGCTTTTGAGTGGGCGTGGCGTGTGGAAATGGCATAACATACTGGACAAGAGAGCTATTTAGCAATCTAGCTAGCTAGTAGGCTATCCAGGCGCTTGTTTTTATATGAAAACTGTCATTCTGTTAAAGTAAGCACAGGATTACATATCTAACATACCAGGGAGAACAACAACCCCTTACAAGGCCATCCAGGCTTTTCTTTTTAGCAAATGAAATGACTGAACAACGTCATAGTCCTGCAGTTTTCAAACCGTCAGAGACAACACCAAACCACTGCTGGCGAAATTCGCTCGTCATTTGCATAGGATTCAATGTTCCCCAACTTTTTTCGATCACTTCGCCCAATTCGCTCGTTAACGTCTCAATCTGCCTCCAACAGAAATTAATGGGATATAGAATTTTGCTTCCGTTGCGATCGCTGGCATGGAACCGGGTTGCAAGGGAGGTAGTGAGGTCATTTTGCATCTCAAAACTTTTTAAACCAGATTGACTAAATGTCGTATCTGTTTATTTTACAAACTTACTCACTGTCCAGTTGATAAATTTAGTTAGGACACATTTCAAGGTAGAATTTAATAACAGTCACATTTGTTGTAGGTAGTGGGCTGAGTGATTGGTTTACCTTCTTAAAAGTACTATCACATAGCTACCACAAATTCCAAATGTTAAATTTGGTTTGGGCCTCGTCCTGTCTGGGTTCTGAGAGTATGATGTGCTAGCCAATGAACTTCAGGAATATTTTGATGGGCATGCAAGGTATCCGCATAGTGAGTCCGTGGTATTGCTGTCAAAAGTTGCTGTGTATGTGATTTCATGTATGTGGTAACAAAACGTTTTGTTATGTAATTAGTTACGACTCTTTTTCCATTTCTTAAGACATTCACACTGACTATACACAACAGATTTGTTTTGCTGTACTCTAATTGAGGAATGCCATATTGATAAATAAGCCATTATATTAAAGTCTGTCTTTTAGCATGGATCAAAGCGCATGCTATCCACAAATTCACCATTTTTTTTTTCTTTGTAGTATTTCACGTCGGGTATCTTTGAGGCCAGTTGGCTTGTTTTATTTTTTTCTGTTTATTTTGTGTTTTAGATTCAATATAACTATATATTATTATATGCATTTACAAGAGAACGATAGGTCATTGGAGTGAGTTGACAATATGTGAGGTGAAACCCTTCATTTGCAATGCTATGATTATTTTCATGGTGTTGAGAAAGTGGGTTCTTTTTTACTGATTTCAAAGTGATTTTAATCATACCAAAGTAGATTCTCTGTGGTAATATAGTATGCTTATTTTATTTGTTTCACTTGTTTTAAATCTTTTTGTAACATTTAATGTACATGTAAGCCATGCAATCCAAAATCTTTGTAGAACTTATCACCAGGTTATTTTTTCTAGACACACTTTATACTTGTCTGTCAAGTCCATGTGAGCTAAGAAATGTCCCTCTATATTGGCAGCCATATGAAATTACCATAGAGTTATGCTTTGTGTAGCCTTGTGCTGTGAAGTTTTGTGTTGAAGGATTGCTTTCTTCTGTTTGATCTAAGGGGTGGGAAAAAAGGTTATATGGCATTGGTATATGAGGTTCTCTGCACTGTTGTGTCGTAGTGCCATTTATGAAGTCATTTTGTACTTTCACTGAATGTTTTGTCCCTGGTTCCTGAAACATTCGACAGCCTCAATTTATGAACTAAAATGGCAGCTCATTCAATTGGTTTTAACAACAATATGTGCCATTGTATGTGCTTCTAAGGTTTTGCTATTTGAATCAGTTGTTTTTGTTTATTTTTTTTATCACATGTAAAACACAATTCAATGTGTATGCTTTTATTTCAATTTTATTTTTGTGAGATGCTTTTATTTGTAGGTAATGTGTCAAGATGACTTCATAATACCTGTGTGAAATCACTTAAATATATCACAGAAGAGTACTTGCTAAAATGCTATTCCCAACAATATTTTTTGTAAGGTCATCAGTTTTGACCATTTCTTCTATTTGTGCTGGACTGTTAAATAATCTAATGTGAATTAATTTAGAATTCATATCATTCTTTGTCCCTCGCTACTTTGAGATACGAATACACACAATCACTAAAACTATTAATAGTAATTTTTCTATTACTCTAGTACTCTAGCATATGGTGCAATGGACTATTACCTGATATTTAAATAAAAAAAGCCACTCCATTATTTTGTCACGAGAATCTTTAGCTTCTCAATTCTTCTTAACACAGCCTTACCTTGCATGTATAATTGTGCATGGGGCTCAATGTAATTTCAAACATGACCATTTCATCCACGTATTAAAAACAATAAAAGTCCATTATTCAGAACGTGATGATATGACACACTAATGAAACGGTTTCAATGTAATAGAACGTGTTTACATGTTCTCAGTTTTTTTTTACTGTTGGCAATGACTGAAGTTTTTAGCTTCAAATTGTGTCAATCAAACAGACCATGGAGATTTCACACACCTTCCTTTGCTTACATACAAGTTGTGTCAAATGACTCATTTGTAGAGGGACACATGGAACATTAATAATATGACTTTGACAGTATTAATACATACAAGTATTTTACGTAGGCCACCCATGAATCAACCGACTAAAGTCCCTATCAGGCATATTCTGGGCAGCTCTCTGCAGTGAAGGGGTCTTTTCAGAAAGTCATCCTTACGCATGCGCGAATGATGCACTGCATTTGCAAATCAGCAGTGGCAGAGTGGACAACATACCAAAAACGAAGAAAATACCGGTGTTGGAAATATTTCTTTAAATTATGTTTTAACAGTCCACCTTCTCATGGAAAGTATGTACTGTGTTCTTATCGTTTTCTCTTGCTCAGACATAGCCATTTCATCTGTCAGAACCTCTTAAAATGAAAGCCTATTGCACTTGCAGCACAAAGAAGATCCCAGATCCTAGTTAGCCGCTACTTAGCTATGCTATCCTCTATGAGAGTCCAACATTGTGTGCAAGCCAGTATAGGTTGGTAATTACTGTGTAGCTAGCTCGCTTCTGTAGTATTTGTAATGTACGACACAAGATCTTCATGGGTAAATGAGTAGCCACCACTGGAAACGAGACCAGCTTTTACAACAGGGTAACACTAACTTACACAGATAGTTAGTGCTTGTACTTGTTCTTGTTAACCTCACATTTACGATTTGCCTATTAACCTTATCAGTTAACTAGCCTGCAATTACGCGTGATACGAGTTGTTCTATTCGAAGGCGTTAGCCGTTAGCCTATTTAGGTGTGCGAATTGCTTAAGTTATGTTGAACAGCTGGGTCGACTAGCATGGCTAACCCGGTGAGCTCCCCTAGCTCACACAAATAATAGTAAATCCCCAGACAATATGCTTTATCATTTGCGATTCTTCTTTACATAAGCGCAGACGGCTGCGTATGAACATAATAAGAACTAAGGTGATTATTTGTCATTTCCAGGCATTTATTTTACATGAATGTTTTTAGTGATCATTTCTGCCAGGCTTTGTTGTATGAGTTGGTGTCTGCAAACCAGCCATTTTCACCCAGACTCAAGCCATTGAAGAATTAAGTAGGTTGAGTTTTGTTGTTGATGGTCATCATAATAGTCATTTTAAAACAACTCGCGTGTTCAGTGTTAACTACGAGTTTTCAGTACAGGGGGTAATACACTTCGGCACCGGCTACGGAACCGGAACTATAGTTTGTGCACTATTGCTACATAATTAGATTCCGTACCAGTAGTTTAAAATATTATCGACCCTGAACGGGTTTTCTGTCGGAATTATATATCTACAGTTGTCACGGACGAATTTCCCGTGAATTTCTGCCTGTTTGGTTTACGCCTCGTTTCCAGTTTAGTTTGGTGTCAGTAACTCCATATAATATACGCAATATACCCTCTAGTGTTCAACGCAAGGAAATGCATTTCTGTAAGGATGGCGTCGAAAGGAGTGCCTTAGACATTTCCGAAGATGCTGTTAATGCAAACATAGCAATAACAATAAACAAACGTAACTCCCTAGTGCCGGTGTCAACATGGACGATTGCAACGGCGAAGCAACCTCTACTTATGTCAAGTGAGCGGTAATATCATTGAGGGGAATCACAGCGGTGCAATGGCAGTGAAGTAAAGTTTTTATAGGCCATCAAACTGATGCAGATTATCGATATTTCTATATTCGTTGAAGCACAGTGTTCATAGCGTCAGTGAAAGCCAATTATTCACTGATGTCTATTGATCTAATGCAGAAAGTTGCCTGTTACTCGAATTCTCTCTTCAGAATGTTTAATGAACTCTTCCACTTTTCAGAACTTCGGTCTAGGTGGTGTAGCCTATAGGCTAACTATATTTTAAGCAGAATAATAAAGATGCACAATGTGTTAAACTAGCTTAACTAGTTTTTCATTATACAATTACACTATCAGACGTGATTATCTACTATTTGACTAACTGTCAAGCAGCTGAATTGAAGGAAATAGCCTGTTTGCCAATTCGTTTTTCCAATGACATGAACTTCCTGGCACACAGCGCATAATGTCTCTGCCAAATCCACCGCAAAGGTATTTTTTAAAGGCACTAGGGGCAACGTCGTCACCGAAAAAAAAGGAGTTTTGCAAATACATCGGAGATCACAGAGGTTCTTATTGGAATGAATGGACTTCCGGTTGACTCACATATAGAGATGAAAACAAGGCATTATTCTAATTTTGTAGCATTAGATAACATGATTTTCGTCATTGGAGAAGGTTAAAAACGTTTGCCTTCCCCGCTGTGGTGAATCCTAGTGCGGCGCTTTGTCGACGCGGGGGCAATGGGGCCCCCTCTAGGCGCGACACCCTGACTCGGCTTGTCAGTGTTGGCCGTATGTTTACTCAGTAACTTTGTGACTACATACATTGATTAAAGCTACTGACCATAATAATTCATTAAAATTGGGCTTGACGGGAATCGAATACGCGTCAACTGCCTGGAAGGCAGCAATGCTAATCTCTGTTCCACCAATGCACTTGGACACCGAGGGGTGCGGGATACGACAGCAGGGTTGCCAGGGCTCCGCAGCAATAGTGTCAGTCTTACAGCCAGTCACTTCGATTAACTTAACTGGTAATTGGAATGTATATTTTGGGCCTATTGGGTACTCCAGCGTGTTAAACGGTAGCTAGCTAGATAATTACCATTTACGCAGTGGAACCTACCTACTCTGTGGAGCGTCTGCTGCTCACGTTGGTGCCACGGGACGCAACAAATATTTCTCCTTGCCACTTCTTCCGATAATCATGTAGGAATTTACCCCTTCGCCGCCTCTCGGTGTTTTCAACTTGAACTATCCACGCTAATAATTCACTTTTTGCCGATGTCGCGGCAACTGCCAATCCATCAAATTGGAGCAGTCAGTTGGAGCGCCTGTAGGCCCGGGTCATGCAGTGGCATCTCCTGCCGTGCCCTGGGCACCTGCCAGGCTGACTAAAGCATTCGCTTCCACTTCGTTCATGGCACTCAAACTGCAGGGTGTGCGCTGTGGGCTCAAACGCCAGCTGTTTTAGAGAGCGATTTAAAAAGGTCATGGATGAATGCTTGATATTTAAATGGAGCGACTCTGCAGAGAAGCTATTACAGAAGCAGTTCGTCGTTGTGTGTAATGTACGAGGCGGTGGTACAAGAACCAAGATGTGATGGAAAAGGAATTGCTCTGTGGTGCACTGTGTGGTAAATGTCATTAATGTCTAGACTGCACTTTTTTGCTCTTATGGTGGACCCATTCTGAAATGCAATGCTCTTGTGTTGCATTTGTTTCATTATTCATTGATCCGGTGTTCATGGAACGTGTGTGTGTTTAAGAATAGTTTGTAAAAGAGATGCTTTATCATTCTTTTAGCGACTATATCATAGTATAGTGTTTTTAAGCCGTCTTAGTAAGGAGGATACAGCACATTCAATATAAGCTGTTGCCTGTTTCTTGTTCCTGTATCGAGGCTATAAGGTGAATATAACACATTTGGAATGACCTGTGTTCAAATCCTAGCTGATGTCCTGCTGAGCCATGCCTCTGATCCTGTTTCTCTTGCAGTGTGACGGAGGGAAGCCCATGTTGTATTAGTGCCTGTGTGACATGCTGGCTTGTTTGCCGGTATCCAACCCCACATTCCAGCTTCGTTCTCACTTGCAGATGAACACTGGACTTCAGAAATGTAAGTACACCTTCCATTTGTCTGCTCATTATTTGCTGCTGTTTGTGGGCACATCAGGTGAAATGGTTGTGTGTGTTTGGTGATGGTCAGGGTGATATAGGGAGGGCGAATTACTCCAGTGTGGAATGGTTTATGTTGCACAAGAGACTGGGATGATCAGCTTATTCTAGTTTTTTTCGTGAAAAATGTAGCCTATCCTACTTTTGTATTTAGCTTATGTTTGTGAATGTAATGTGGTATAATCATAGCATCACAGAATTCAAGTCAAATAACAAGTACTGTTTTCTTTTGTTTGTGATGCAAAGCTTATTTTCCATTTTCACAAATTTGGCGATATACTGTGTTGTATGTTTTGCCTAATAGTCATACAATAGATGATGGTATATGGTATATAGTATATTAAACATGTATATTATATTGTTTTAAAGGCTTTACTTTTTTTGTTATATAATCCTGAAATCCATCAGTGGTTTCTGTCTTGTGCTAAGTCATTGCCTTGATGGAAATGTCCCACTTTCTCCTAATTTCTTTTCCCTCTGCGCCTCACCCCAGGGGACACCACACAGAAGATGAGATCCGCACATTATCCATCCCCAGCGGAATTGGATGCCTTTGCTAAGAAAATTGCCAGCAACCCGCTGACCATCAAGATCTTCCCCAACAGTGTCAAAGTACCTCAGAGGAAACACATCCGTCGCACGGTCAACGGCCTGGACACCTCCAGTCACCGCTACAGCCCCTACCCGTCTCAGGAGTCCTCGCGCTCGGGCCTTCTTGCCATTGTGAAGGTGCCAGTCAAAGTCTTGAAGGGCCTGGACGCCAGCTGCACCCGCTTCCTGCCCAAGCCCATCATGAACCCCCACAGCGGGCCCTACGCGGCCCAGAGCACTTTACCGCCTCAGCAGACGGTGGCCCACCTGCTGGCTCACCCCCAGCCCCAAGCCGGGGCCCACAAGCAGGGCCTCCCCACCCACCACCTGCAGCAGCAGCAGCAGCAGCAGCAGCAGCAGCAGCAACAGCCACCACTGCAGCAACAGGGCATGGCGCGCCCACAGACCATCCAGCACCACGGCCTTCCTCATCCACCCAGTTTACGGCCTCAGACTGGCCTGAGCCGTCAGCAGACTCTCCAGCAGACTCTCCAGCAGCAGCAGCATCAGCTGCAGCAGCAGACTCTCCAGCAGCAGCAGCAGCAGAGACCTGGCTTGAGCCAACCACAGAGCTTACTGCAACAGCAGAGACCTGGCTTGAGCCAACCACAGAGCTTACTGCAGCAACAGCAGCAGAGACCTGGCTTGAGCCAACCACAGAGCTTACTGCAACAGCAGCAGAAGCAGCAGCAGATGGCCTCTCAGGGCTTAAGGCTCCTGGCAGAGATGGCTCCCAGGGCTCCCATGCTGCCCCAACACAGCATCCAGGCCCAGACCCAGACCCATGCCCAGGCCCAGACCCATGCCCAGGCTCAGGCTCAGGCTCAGGCCCTCTCTCAGGCCCATGCCCAGGCTCAGGCCCAGGTTCAGGCCCATGCCCAGGTTCAGGCACAGGCTCAGGCACAGGCCCAGGCCCAGGCCCAGGGCCTTTCTCAGCCCCAGACTCTCCCCCCTCAGGCCACCACTACGGCTGGAGCTGGTTCCCCGGCCCCATCTGGCATGGTGCTGGTCCCAGGGATGCACAGCAGCACCCCTCGCAAGCTGCCCGACGGCGATGCCCCTCCCAATGTGACCGTGTCTACCTCAACCATCCCGCTGTCCATGGCGGCCAGCCTGCACCACAACCGGCCCAGCGACCTCAGCAGCATCGTGCACCAGATCAACCAGTTCTGCCAGGCCCGGGCCGGCGCCGCTGGCACGTCGGTCTGCGAGGGCCAGATCGCCAACCCCAGCCCCATCAACCGCAACCTGCTCATCAACGCCAGCTCCCGTGCCTGCGGCCCGTACCCGCACCAGCATACTCACCCGCACCCTCACCCTCACATGCACCCACACCCTCACCAACACCCTCCTCAACACCATCACCCTCGCCCCATGCTCCAGCCTGTCCCCTCCTCCTGTGCCCTCAACCCCAATGTCACCCATGCCAGTGCCATCCAGCCCGCCACCATGGCTGTCATGAGTAGGTTGCCCCACTATCAGAACCATCTCAAACAGCCGCCGCAGCCCCACTTACCTCAGCAGCCACAGGCCCACTGGAAGCAGCAGCAGCAGCAGCAGCAGCCGTCGCTGCCGCTCAGCCACATGTCGCACATGCCCGACGGGCCGCCACCCTGCAAGAGCGTGGCCCGGGAGGACCCGGGGGGCTCTGGCTTCCCCACCAAGGGCCTGCCCTACTCCCAGCAGGAGGCGTGCATGGGCCAGCAGCCCTACGGTCTCAAAGCCCCACTAGACAAGCCCACCCCGTCGCCTCCGGTGAGCGGGATGGTGGGGGGCCCTGGGATGAACTACAATAACGGGCACTATGTGCAGCAGCAGCAGCAGCCGCCGTGGGGCAGCATCTTGCCCACCCCGAATAGCGACAGCTCTGGCTCCCAGGACCTGGCCATAAACTTCCACGGCGGTCTGCCGGGGGGCAGCACCTCCGTCGACTGCTCCCAGGGGACCCACTACAGGACTGGGGCTGTCGGCGTCGCCAACAGCCACCCGGGCCTGGTGCCGAACGTAGACTACATGGCTGCCGATTTCCCGAGCTTCCGGGAGCAAAGCAACATGGGCATGATGGGTAAGATGCCCAGGCTCCCCGTCATGACAAACGCTAGGGCCCCTGATTCAGGTGACAGTAGAAATGTTCCCATTCACCACCACCCAGGGTATAGATGAGGCTTCAACAGGTCATTTAGTCTGACGGCAATTCATAAAACGCACATTGCCCAGTCTCACGAATAATCCACAGAGCTCCGGTTTCCCAGGCAAGGATTAAAACTAGTCCTTGATAAAACTACATTGAGAATACTAATAATTTAAAAAACATTATTTTTTTTTCTTCTTTTCTTTTGTCTAGTGAGAACACCAATGCATCCAGGGCCAGGGTTAATCCCTGTCTGAGAAACCAGCTTAAAGTGTTTTTTAGCTAATGAATAGTGCTCTTATTGGAGTGTTGGTGTGTGTGAAGGTCATTAACTCCCCAGCCTTTCCTGTTCCTCTGTGTCCCGGCTGAATAAAGGCTTGTAACACTCTCCTATAGATTACTTTTCCGTTAGATAATGAAAAAAAAAAAAAACCCCGTGGCTTCATCTTATGTCTGCCTGTAGCACCTGGCCCCTAAAATAAATTGAGCTCAGTTTGTTGTCGGTAAACAAAGTGCTGCTCAGATTGTAGTGTTTACATGTAGGGAATGTCTTGCCATCACATAAACGCATCCAAGTTCTTCTATTCTCCTTCCATGTCTCATTGGAGAGCTAAATAGAAATAGAACACTGTGAGGAAGACATTTCTATAATCTAGAACATTGACGTTTGTTTCGTTAGCCCACTAGATCTATTCAGATCTTTCTAGAGATGCCATGGAATTGTGCACTCAAGCAACCAGGTTGAACATAATCAGTGTTCTCCTTTTGATGTTTACTTATCGCTTGCTATTATTATTATTATTGTCACTGAAGAAGGAGAGACACTAAGGAACAAGGAAACAAGTGTTGGCATATGCACATAGAGGATGCGACTGTTGATTTGTGAGACTGTTGTATATAAATTCAGGTTAAAGTTTTGGAAAGGCTGTTTTTAAGAGCTCTACAGAAGCATTTTACAGAGTGTCGGTCTCACTGTCAAACAGTATGTCTTGAATATGTTGACCAGGAATATGTTGAGTTCCTCCATGTAGGAATTCCATTGGAACTCGTGCCATGTCGTCTAATCTATTGTCCTGTTGTTTGTTAACGTAGTAATCACTACTTGAATTCCTGAGAGAACGTTCAGGCCATCACATCCTGATATGTATTACAAATATTGGCAACAAAAGGAAAAAAAAAAAAGGTTAATGTTTTGTTTTAAGTACTTATCCTAGCTGTAGTGCTAATGAATGGGGGGAGGTTTCAAAAAACATAATGACCAAATGGATCACTTGCATATGCAGCTTATACTGCATTGTAATCAGTCCCTCCAGGATTCTGGGATCAATTTTTTTTTTTTTGCAAGAAAATACATCATGGAATTTCTGCATCATTGGCAATAGATTTGCTTTAACCGAAAATCACCGCCAATGCCAACCACAGTTTTTAGAGATTGCCCGAAGCAAATTCAGTCACTTTTGGCCGCAATAACCACAACAAACACTGGAGATCCTGGAGGGACTGTGTGACCGCTGGAAAGGCCGGCCCAGATTCCTCTACACACTGTCTCCACTGCCCTACTACTGTGGCTGTCCTCCACTACGTGATGCATGTGCTTGCGCACTGGTGTGGGAGCTGAACAGTGCTTCTGCTGCGCTGGTAAACCAAGACCCAAATGGTGTTACCTATGGCAACGGAAGGGTCACCCACTGAAGTGGCTGGCTTTGTGATAACAACCCAGGCCTGTGAAAATGAGAAGTGACCCGCGTCCTCTCTGTCTCTCTCCTGGTCCTCCCATAAACATGAACATCACTGTATAGGGGGATCCCTGTGAAAGCTGGGGACTGTCTCTGTGCTCTAAAAGGCAAGTGTTGACATCTGTGTCCCTTCCTGGTTGTGTGGTTTGTGAAACTCCTGCTTGTCAGTGTTTATGTTATGGCCACGCCATCAATGTTCTCAGGTCTGCCTGTGCCTCCTGCCCTCTTAGTCGGCCTCAGTTAGCCATTTGAGTTTGTTTTCTTTTCTTTTAAGAGGAAGGACAACTCGAGTCCCAGTGAAGCATAATCTTTTTCTGTCTTTCTTTTTTTGTTTTTGTTTTAACTGGCAGAGAAACCGCCTGGTTGTTTGTATGTATGTATGTATGTATGTATGTATGTATGTGTGTGTGTGTGTGTGTGTGTGTGTGTGTGTGTGTGTGTGTGTGTCTGCGTGCGTGTGTGTGTGTGTGTGTGTGTGTGTAGGGGGGGGTTCTTTGGAGACTTCTGGTCTGGTTCCCTGATTGCCCCTTGTGTAAGCCTTAAATATTTAGTCTGTTGAGTGTGGTGTAGAAGTTTAAATTAATTATGACATTAGCAAGTATACTAAAATTAATTTTATGTGAAAGATATGTTGATTTGAAAGGGTTGAAGGGGGGGGGGGAATTGAACCTTCTACAGGTTCCAGCACTGGGCTGTAAAGGTAGTAGTGTGTATGCATCATCAGGCCACCTCTTGAATAATGTTCACCTTTCATTTGTTTTGTTTGCTGCTGAAGTGAAAAATCTGAAGTTCTACTTGCCCCTCAGTGTGTGTGTGTGTGTGTGTGTGTGTGTGTGCGTTTGTGTGAGTGTGTGCTGGTGACGTGCATACTACACGCCAAAAGCAAACTAAACAATCAGAACATACATGTCTTCAGTTCTGAACACAAATAAAATGGTTCTGCTACCATCACAGTCTCAGATGCAGACCCAACCCTTCAGACCCAAACTGACTGGGAACAATGGACTTAGTTTATCTCTTCAACTTTCTCACCGATGTGTTGGTCTCACGAAGCTGCTATTGTATTCTAGATTACAAGAAAAAAACGTGGGAGTGTTTGTAATGCTGTAAAGATTAGAAGTAAGCTGTAATTTATGTTGAATGCCATTTTTTTTTCTTTCTTTCTTTCTTTGCAAAAGCAATGTGTGAATGGATCAGCTTTGTTGTTGCAGACATATTAACTTATTTAAACTTGCTTGTTAGCGTGATCTCAGTTAATCTCCACACGCTCTGAGTGGGAAAGAGGGAGGAAAAAAAAACAACAACTACGATGCAAATTTGTGCGGTCCCGGCACTCGTGTCGTGTCTCCAGCTCAAGGGTACAAAACTCTACTAGTCAGGTTGAACTTTTACTCCGTTTCTGTTCTCAATGTGAAGTGCCTCCTCTGGCCTGAGTGGAGAGTGAGCGTGATACTGAGGTGGGTTTGTGTGTGGGGGGTGAAAAACTGTGTATCCTAGCAGGGGTGTATGTGAGACTCAAGACACTGCACTGTTTATTAAGTGGGTGGGGGGTAAGGAGAGGGGTGGGTTTGGGGTTGGGGGGTGGGAGGTTTGACCAAGCTACTTGACTACTGATACTGTTTGGAAAGGAAGCCCTTACATGCTAAAGGCACAAACTCTGTTGAGACTGGCTACTGCTGCTGCTGCTGAATTACCAACCAAAGCAGTTCTGAAGTCCACACTGCAAACCCTTCTGTGTCTTAGGAATGTGAGCAGGTTCTTAAAGTCTTAAGAGCACATGTTGTTACCCACCCTCCTTCTCGCAACCACATTTTGAGATTTAAATAAAATAAAAAAGACGGCTACTGTCTTCCTCTGAGCAGTTCTGAAAAGTTGGAAGTTCTATTTCTTTGTGTGTTCATGATGTTCCACCAAAGAACCGAGTGTTATGGCAGTAAGGTCCACCTGTTCTCCATTGAAGTGTCATTCCAAATAAGCCCATTACTTTCAGGAACAAAAATGTTGCACAAACATTCCCCTCAAACCAAAATAAAGTTTGACTTGCATTTGCAAAAACCTGACTGTTTCAGACGTGCTTTTTACCCTCCTCTTCTTGGAGTGTGGACATAAAGTAATGGACATAATGGAAGCTACTTTTATTTTCTCTTAATGATAAAATTGAGCAGCAGTTCACTAATGTGTCTGGATGTCTACATGTAGGTCACTGAAGTGGTCACAGATTGTGACTTAATTGCAGCTGACTCCAGATCAGGTCTGGCTGATCCGCTACAGACTGCTCAGCTGCCGTCTGATGTAAGGAGTGACCTCAGGAGCTCTTGTCATCTGCATGCGTTAGGCCTTTCACAATCTCGTTCCTTCGTAGAGTAGACACGACTCGTACAAAGCTCTCTGCAAACACACAGTCATTATTCCTTTTCACTTGGCACACTTAGGGAAAAAGCTTATATTGTCATAAATACTTAGACTAGATCATTGTTTTTACATCTCAATCATATTTCAAGCTGATATTGTCATAACTACTTAGATTAGATAATTGTTTTTACATCTCAATCATATTACAAGCTGATATTGTCATAAATACTTAGACTAGATCATTGTGTTTACCTCTCAATCATATTACATGTTACATCAAGTTGTATAGAGTAGCCTACCTCTGCGTGGCCTGTTGGAGGGCTTGATGTCACAGCTCCCCGGGTCTTTAGTGATGATGCCTAGGTCTGTGTGCCACTTGCTCCAGTTCACCTCCTCCAGACTAAACACACAAACTATCATTTTCATTACACACTAACGCAACTTTATGCGCACAGCTTCTGAATTCAGTGCATGAAGAACAAAATAACCTCGACTATATGATGAAATGCATGGAGAATAAAATTCCCTTTTGAATGTATTGATTGGAAGAAGGTTGTTTGGCCATACATTTCACATCCTGTTCGCACACTGAAGAAACTGGAATGAATATGGTGATACCCTTGACCCAGTGGTGTAGTGGTCCCTGGAGAAGTGGGTATACTCTTATTTTTTTTAAGCAGCCCATACAGCACAGGATTAACACCCTGTTTTTAGAAGTGGGTATACGCACTGCTGAGTGAAAAATAAGCGGGTATACTCCGTATACCTGCGTATACCCTGGACTACACCACTGCTTTAGAGGATCTGGTTCAGCTGATCCAGGATTTTTTTTTTCCACTCTCTGTAACATTGTGAGATGGGGCATTTGTCCTTGGTGGATGTCTGTGCTCTCCTAGTTCCCTTCTAGTATTTATTATTCAGTGCTATTGAGTGTGAATATGATGTTACCCTTGACCAGTAGTGTAGTCCAGGGTATACGGTGTATACCTACTTATTTTTCAGTCAGCATTCCTTGCAGAATTAATAGTATACCTACTTCTCCAGGGACCACTACACCACTGCCTTGACCCACCTGAAACAGCGGCGTGTGTCCTCGCCTGGTGTCTTGCCCAGCTCCTTCACCACCCCAGAGCGCAGGTTCCTCCTGAGCCAGTGAGGTAGGCTCCGCTCCAGGTCCAGGATGGTCAGGGCTCTCTGTGCATGGCAACCCACGTCAGTGTTTCACTTCACTGGAGCAGACTGCCTCACATATCTCAGTGTCACGGTCACCATGACGGCAGAATTACCATGCTACAGGACTATTTATTATCTTGAGCTCTTTTACCTTCACCTGAAACTCCATTATCTTCTCATTTACTGTCAGAAGACCCCATATTTCTTTGGTACGCAAAATTAGGTTGACAGAAGACAAGAATCTCTTTTTAGAGAGTAGTTCAATATCTATACCATAGAAGTGAAAAGTTACATTATTTCTGGTCACTAATTTTCTGCTGAACTAACCAATTTTAAGCTGTTTCCCTGTTCAGCCACTTCTCTTATGGCAGAAAAACTTTTGTTAGGGGTCAAATACATATTGGCAGGTTGATAGTCATGGAAAACAAAGTTGATTATAAAACACAGATCTGAATACAACACAATGATGACTAAACTATGACTGAGTTTCAGCAGGATTCTAGAATGCGAGACCACATACCTGCAGTTTCCAGATGCTCTTGCTGTCTCTAGATACCCTCTCCACAGTCTCACTCATGAGGGCGATGAGCATGTTGAGCAGGAGGATGTAGGTGAGCACGATGTACGAGATCAGCAGGATGAAGAACACCTCCTTGTACTGGTACTGCTCGGTGAACTCCAGGTCTCCCATGCCGATGGTGAACTTGAAGAGCTCCAGAGTGGTGAAGTAGATGTTGTTGAAAGAGTGCTTATTGCGGCCACACAGGCCTGCATGGCCTCCACCCAGCACGGTCTCTGGAGCAGCAGTGCTGTTCTTCAGGGGCTTGATGATTGAGGGGGGTTCCTCAATGAGAGTCACAACAGCTAAAGCATGAGGAGAGCAGATGAAGAGGGGCTTTCTGAAGGTGCGGGTAATTCTAAGTCTGTATTTTATAAGCTGTTAACGTAATCATTTTTATTGTGAATGCATAGCTATCACCTTGACTATAAACATACTAAACATGTACAAGGCAGGCCACCATATTGAAGCATAAGCAAAGAAGGGGTACCTGCTGAAAATCCTAAAAGGAAGACGATGTAAACGAAGAGAAAGCGTGAAATATCACTGATGATCATCTAAAAAGAAAAGGGAACAAAAACAGTCAACACACAATCAACCAACCAAGAGAGAGAGAGATAGAGAGAGAGAGAGAGATACAAAAACAGTCAACACACAATCAACCAACACGAACAACTTGCATGTATGTCTGAGTCTGAAATACACCCAGCCTACCCTCTGTATCATGACGCTGTAGATGCCCATGTGCTTGGAGCCCCTGAAGAAGTAGAGGAGGTTGATCCAGCTGAGAGCCAGGGAGAGCACCAGGAAGCCCACATACTCCCTACGCCCGCTGGCGTACAGCACTGCTGAGAGCAGCAGGAGCACTGCCTGCAGTAAACTACAAAGAGAGAGAGAGTGAGGGAGAGAGAGAGAGAGAGAGAGGGAGAGAGAGAGGGAGAGAGAAAGAGAGAGGGAGAGAGAGAGGGGAAGAGAGAGAGAGAGATAGAGAGAGAGAGGGAGAGAGAAGGGGAGAGGGGGAGAAAGAGAGAGAGAGGGGGAGAGAGAGAGGGAGAGAGAGAAAGAGAGAGGGAGAGAGAGGGGAAGAGAGAGAGAGATAGAGAGAGAGAGAGAGAGAGAGAGAGGAGCACAGAAGGACATGTCTCATGCAGTCTGGGGATTGGGGTTCCAGCATGACAAGCCTCAGAGGCCATATGTTTTACTTCGCAGCTGCTGCGTTATGCAGATGATTTGGAACATACAAAAGAAATTCACTGTAGCCGTCCACCAGCAATGTTTGTAGCTTCGGCCTCTTCCTCCTGAAGTCTGATATCTAGCAGAGGTAGAGGCAGCAGAAAAAATGTGATAGACATTCTGACAAAAAATATTCTCAGTTAACCCATTGGCATGTTTTCATTCATGCCATGAATACAGATTAGATCCTTTCATGAGGTTTGTACATGTGGCGGGCCTATAGTGTTCACCTACCCCTTTGAAGAAAAGGTAAATGGCACCAAGGAGGCTGATTATTTGTCCAGCGAGACGAAAATAGTCAGATGGCACATGTTGAACGGGAAACGGTGGCTAAAAATGAAATGGGAAGGATCTGTTGAAATGCAACAGTGGAAGAGTGTATCTGAATATATTGTTAGATTATATTTTTAGATAGGGTTGCACGGTTGCAGATGTTGAAATCCTACCTCTCCCTCTTTTCTAAAAAAAGCCACAGAAGTGAATATTCCCAGGTATACAACATAGACGATGAAGTTGAACCAAAATATTCGTCGGGCAAAAGTATGCCATTTCTCCTCCAGTAGACTGTGTAGAGGCTCTATTTGAAGCATAGCATGGCGGTTCTGAAATAAAACAAATTAATTTCAATTCAATTCAATTCAATTGTATTTAAATACATTGCCTGGACCCCTGTTAAACTCCCTGTTAATCAGGAATGAACCTTAAGCAGAACCATGGCACATAAAGGTTGACCCATCTGCTTGACCTAAATCATTATCATATTATGATCGTGTGATCGTGTTTGGTTGTCACTGGTTGTCTAGACTACATCTGCTTCATGATGTCAGATAAAGCTAACGACATTACTCGGCCTCTGCCTCAGGATAAACTGTACATGTTTCTCTCACAGGGTTCTCGCAGCCGTAGACAATGATCTCTAACACGGAGTTCTTCTCGTAGGAGTCAAGAGAGGCCAGGTCGTAGAGGGAGGAGTAGACAGGGCCATACACCCACTCTGTGAACTTCCTCGACAGGTGGATGCTCTCCTCATCTCGGAACTCTCGTCTCACCATGTGTTTGAACAGCTGTCAGGAGCGGTGACAACAGCCGCAACAAAGGCACTCAGTCAACAACAACCTTCTCTTAGAGCACACATGATGTGGATACAGCAACAACAACGACAACACAAACCACGTTGATTTTTACAAGGAATGTCCATGTGAAGGGATGAGTTACATTTATCATTAATTACATTAAATATTATTATGTACCTTGAATCCAATCTAGGAGAGGGTGATAGTTGGCTACAGTAGTAAGTTAATATGTCTGATCACAACAGAAACATACCCCAATCTTGCCAGTTTTGGCAGCCAGCTTGATTGGAGTCAGACCTTGGTTATTCTCAATGTCTTCCAGTTTGATTTTGGGGTAGAGCTGACCTGCCCTTTTCAGAATGTCATCGTACATCACTGTGACAAACTCTGTGTTTTCAGGAGAGTTGTCTGCTATAGTAACTAGAGCATGCAGCACTGTGTTTCCATGGGAGTCCTTGTCTGTGACGTCCACCCTTTGGTAAGGGTTCTTCAAGAGGAATTTTACAATGTTCAACTGATTAGTGCAAGCTGCCAATGACAGCGGAAGTTCACCTATGAAAACACATATTTTATATAGTAAATGTGTCCAACAATAGGCAACAAAAGATCATCATGATGAACTACACAACACTGTGTCATGTCCATCATGAAGTTTTAATGCTCTCACAACAATTAAGATTGTTATAGTACAATAGTGCTTTTCTGAAACAACCCGCTTTTGGTTAACAGCCCTGCCAAACAGAAATTCGCTTCAATTAGCAGACATTTGCTCACCGAAGTAAAATCCAGGTCTGGTTTTGAACTGGAAGAATTTTCCACAGGCTTTGGCCTGTACATTTGCTCCTTTCTGCACAAGCAGCTTAACAAAGTGCATGCTTCGTCTCTCGATGGCAATATGCAGCGCACTCTGTCCTGTGGAGTCCAGGAGCACAGATTATTGGCAGGCTGCAGTATAAGGATACTGCATTTCAACTCATCAGTGATAAGACTGGCTATGTGAGAAGAGAGAGTCAGGGTCACCTTTGTAAAAGCTGTCGGTGTATTCTGCATTGACCAAAGCATACAGATCTCCAGTTTTCTCTGCGATGTCCAGAAGCAACCCAACTATGTCATTTTGCCCATTCCTGAGGTTCAAGAGGGCCTTCAGGAGAACAGTTTTCCCATTGGTAGGATCTTGGAAAGAGCACATCTGGGTCATTATTTCAGTGGTGTCTTCTATAGAGACTTGGGTTAGTGCTGTACTTTTTTTGGAGGAGAAATTAAAGTATATGTAAGGCCTATGACTGATCTTAGGTGACAGTGGTACAGGAGGTAGAGAAGTTGTTTAGTAATCAGAAGGTTGCTAAAGTTTGATTCCCTATCGAAGTGTCCTTGAGCAAGACACTGAACCTTGAATTGCTCCTGATGTGCAGTGTGCCATCAGTGTAAAATAAAAAAATAAAAATGTTTATACATCATTGTAAGTCGCTTTGGATAAAAGCGTCAGCTAAATAACTAAATGTAAATAATAATAATAATAATAATAATAATAATAATACATTTTATTTGTATTGCACTTTACATTTTACAAATCTCAAAGTGCTACATATACATATAAAACAACAACAATGAACATTAATTAGCAGAAAGCTTTTGAAAAAAGATAGGTTTTAAGGCCTTTTTTTAAAACGTCAGTAGACTGTGGGGCCCTGAGATGGTTAGGGAGGGCATTCCACAGCCTTGGGGCAGCAGAGGAGAAATCTAAATGTAAGGTGAGAGAGGCCTCTGCTCACCTCGGAGGTCCCAGTCCGTGAGGTGTTTTGCGGTGTGCTGGAGGTATTTCAGCAACCCATTTAGTTTATAGACATTTCCAGCTGCTGCTGCATCAAACAGTGGCTGGATTGTAAACACCCTGTATGACACATCCTCTTTTGGGATCCTTGTGTCACTCAGAAATCTATTGACAGGAAAACAAGGACATTTAGTTAGTTCACTCATTTCAGACATTTACTCTTAGAATGAATTTCCCTCGGGATTAATAAAGTATCCATCTATCTATCTATCTATCTAGTCACTCTTTCAGCTTTGGTTATCAGAGGTATTTAAAATCAGGGTTAGGTATGGAAGGTATGAAAACATACAAAAAACATACATAAAAAATGCTTAGCAACAATACTGAAAGGTGTAGGAAATCCATATTTAAAGAAAGGTTTTACACATTATGTTTTCTGTGATGTGATCATGAATTAGACATGATCTTCTAAACCATTGACTGTAAAAAGCATGAACAGCACTTAGTTTATGAAGAAATGAAGCCAAGATTGGGTGGCCATATTGGCAAAATTGCAGTCAGTGAGTTTAACAGCCAGAGCTTGCATAGTCAACCAAAATTCTGTCAAAATCAGACAGAACGGACACTGTATCGGGTAACATTTGTGTTCCTTCCATCCAGTGGCTTCAGGTTTGACCGAGTGTACGCTGTCCATGCTTTTTACACATTGTTGCTCTGAACAGTGTTAAAAACGATTACTTGAGCGAGTGCCTGTCTAGGCCTACCCAAACTCAGACTGGTAGTGAGTATCCATGGGGACCCTCTGCGTCTCCAGGCCCCACATGCTGAGGGGAGGCATCAGCCCGCTGTCCGCCTCCAGGTCGCTGTCACTGGAGCCCCCCAGGTCCACCCTGACCATGCTCATCTGCATGAGTTCAGACGCGTCCTGAGTGGTGCTGGTGGTGGTACTCATGGCTCTACAAGAAAAAGTGGGTATACTCTTAATTTTTTTAAGCAGCCTATGCAGCACAGGATAAACGCCCTGTTTTGAGAAGTGGGTATACTCAATGCTGACAGAAAAATAAGTGGGTATACTCTGTATACCTGCGTATACCCTGGACTACACCACTTCTCATGGCTCTACAGGAAAAACTAGTTCTAAAATGTCTGTTTTATTTGGTTGTACGTCACAATAAAGATGTCCAGGAGCAACCAACCACCACTGCATGGAATATATGAAAAATAACAACCAACCATTGCATGGAAGATACAAAAAAAGAATACATGTAAGTTTCATCATAACCACTTTGGATCAGTTGCCAAGTTAAAACTTTCTGTAAATAATGGAATTACAAATATACAGTCGTAAATATGAAGTCTTTACTGTCTACAACATCATTTTTCATTCCCACAATCCCACATACTGTATGCTTGAGTTGGTACTGTACCTGTGTTTCTCCTGGGCTCAGTAAGCTAGCACTCCAGACCAGAAGTGTTGACTACACAAAGCAATGTAAACAAACGCTTCTGTTTCTGATGTTCTGTACTTTTCTACGGGACCCTCCCAGCCAGTAACACAGGTCTGGTGGTGCAGATAAGAGAGCTGTTTTGGCTTGTTGCTTATCTGACAGCCAAAAGCACCCCATGCTGCAAAGCAGTGTTACGTTAGCCTATGTCTGAAGACCACAACACTGTGCTTGTTACTGTACACTATTAAGCAATAAGCCCCAAGAGGCCGTGGTTTGCGCTGATTTTAAAACAGGTAAGGGGAGTTGTTAGGCACGACAATGGCTTTTAGCCAATCACAATCAAGGATTTGAACAATCAGTTTTAGAATGCTTGTTAGATACTGCCATGGACTAGGCCTCTCAGGTGCGGAGGTGACTCTCAGTGCTGTGCTTAATTCCACAGTATCTGAACACAAAGTTGTTGGGGCATTTCACAAACTGAAGGCTCTGCGTCATCGATCATAGTGATTTATTTTGTAGAACACTTCTCCGTGGCACACAACACAACTGTGTTTTCACATTTAATTTGAATGTTAACAGCATAACAACACAATATTTATTTATTTTCTTCCAAAAGAAGGCGAAACACAAACCAAAGCATCAGCATAGCATCTGGGCCATTTTGCGGTTGCCCAACGGCTCTCTGTCTCTTTTGGCTTTATTATGGAGTATCACATTGCCGCTGCAATACAAAGTCCTTGAGAAGCGTGAAGCGGCCATGTTGCATTGAGGCCTGTTAGTCAGGCCGAAGCCTCCGCGTCCTTTGAGGAGTCTGCCTGTAGCTTCAGACTGGGGAGTTGTTGCGGCTCATGCAAATGTCCTCTAGAGCTCTATCTTGTGTACCTCTCCTAAAAGCAGAGAACATTTTCTTTCTTTCTGATATGCTCACTGACGCAGCTCATGGGATTCCTCCTCTTGAGATTCATATTGTGTACTGGTATCCTTCCTCATGTGAATCTTCTCTAGGGCTCCATCTTGTGTATCTCTCCTAGGAAAAGCATAGGATATTTTCTTTCTTTGTGATATTGTCACTTATTCAATTGCCTATGTTAACAAATATACATCACAACAGTGACACATTGGGATTTGCAAAATAAGTATATTCTGTTCTATTGTATGATTGTGGTTTAACATTTCTGTGAAAAATAGGACAGTACCTGGAAGAGTCAGCCTTAAAGCCATACTTTCTCTCTTTGTAGTATGCTCCGTTTTTCATGAAGTAAAGCAAAACCAAGTCACAGAGAAAACTCCCCTAGATAAAATAAATGATGTTCATCTGTTAATATCATTGTAAGGCATAATCACAGTATCAACACTAAGTACAGAGACTATTATGAGGGCTAAACCGTGAGGGTAGTGAGTCCAAAACTTTAATAATGGTACTAGTGACCTCTACTGGTTATTCAGCCAAACTACATCTGGCATCCTAAAAATGTCAACAGTGACATCATGATTGCATACTTGCAGCACCCATTAAACCAATTCCTGATCCAATGTTTATTAAGGTGGGCATGATACTGAACACCCCTGCCTATGGAAACAAGTACACCAGTGTAATCAATTTGCATCAGTGTTCCCTGCTTTACAACAGAAAAACAACAAGCAATTCTGTCATACCTTCCCATGAACCATGATGTCTAAACGTATTCCATACACCTTATATAAAGTCCTGTAGTCATGTCCAGTAGAATTCTTGTAATAGCGGGCATATCTGGAGATGTAATCAGCGCTAATGTTAATATCTTCAATGTGCATGACACAAGGTGATGTCATCTCTACTGAATGGAGACAAACACTGCTAACAGTCTAAGGGCCTGATTTACTAACAGGATTGCGCTCATTTCTGGCGTAAAATAGCGGTCGTAAACATAAAACGGTATTTACTAAGGGGGCGCATTTGAGTAGAGTCGCATATTAACGCTTTGAGGGTGTGTACCTGCAAACAGGTGGGATGGTTCGGAAACGTGGGTGGTAACGTAGGCGTGAAGCGCTATTTAATGGGAGGAGTGCGCCTAATGATGAACTGCGTGGTATTTACTAAACTGCCCGGCGAGCGCACATCTCTGATTTGCAGGCTAATTCTCCGCCTCATAAAAGCACGTCTTAACCAGGAAGCGCGTTTCCACTGAGTCTGAAAACGTTGATATGGCAGCAGCAAGGCAAAGACATAGACAGAGACAGCGAACAGAAATATTTTTTTCAACTCGTATAATTCATATATTCATATATATGAAATTAAACTTTCCGAACGTAATTGGAGAAATTGATCGCACCCACATGCAAACAGTCCCACCTTCAATCCACGAACACGTTTACCGAAACAGAAAGCACACATATTCAATGAATGTCCAGGTCATATGTGATGCCAACATGACCATTACTTACGTGGTGGTGGTCTGTCCATGACAGTTTTATCTCGCTGTAGGTGATGGCGGGCAAAAAAACAATATAACCCATTGAATCAGGTTCAGTGATTGAGCGAACGTGAACCAATATATCTATCACGCTATCTATTCGCTGAACCTTAGTTTTTTCTTCCTCGAATCTCCATGGTGGCAGTAACTTGCTGGCAAGTTCTCCAGTCTTTTAACGGTGCGCTAAATAATGATTGCCCAGCGCGTATCTGGCTTGATAAATATCACTGAAAATGCGGGGAATCACCGTGCGTTAATGTGCTCCTGGCAACGGCGCAGATTAAGATGCGTTCGCAAATCAATCTTAGTAAATCAGGCTCTCTAAAGGGGCGGAGTAAGCACAGTTTGCCCAGCGCAGATCTGGCTTGATAAATACCACGGAAAATGCGCAAAAACACCGTGCGTTAATATGCGAACGCAGATTAAGCAGCGCTCGCATATTAGTAAATGAGGCCCTAAATGTCCTGAGTCAGGCAGCAGGCTCTACCTGAAATTCACGGTGGTGTTCAAGTCCAGACGGATGAAGCTGTATCTGGGATGGCACTGGGACGAGCCACTGTCCAGATTGCAGTTCCAGTTGATCAGGATCCCAATCGCCGCACCCTGAGAAGACACACAACTGTCCTGGTTAGTGGCACAGAAAAGAGCTGCTCTGTTGTTGTGTAGCTATGAGTGCTGTAAGTATGAAAGTAAGTGTTAGAACACATCCATATAATAAATCTCTGCCCATATTAATGAACACAATCATAATATGAATTAAGAGCCCAGATAAGGTCACATCGATCTTCATCAGAGCCTTATCATTATACTTCGTTGCTTAGTGCATTGAGCTTATGTAAACCCAAATAGTTTGTATAGCCTATGTTTCCTATTGCTTATTCTCATTTTCTCATCTAAAGGGCCTAATCTGCAACTTAATGTGCAACTAAAGCAAGACAAACCTTCAGCGCCTTAAACTTCTAAAACCTCTCCTCTCCTCTCACAAGAGACAGGTTCACATACTCTGTCAATTTTCACTTACGTGCCCTTAGGGCCATCTCAACTAAAGCCATGCGTGTGAAAGGAAGTTCTTGTGAGCACCTTTTGCATGTTTGTCTAGTAGGGCACAGTCACCACAGTGTGCACAGAAGGTGTTAGAAGTATGTGTGACAGGAAGTTGTGGTAAGCATTATAAACTCAACCCTTTTGTCAAGTCTGGGGTTTTATCCGTTGAGACTCACGTCTTATGTATGTGACATTAAACACAGATCTCACTAAATCTCACAGATTTTCACACTCAATAGCACTGAATAATAATTACTAGAAGGGCATTAGGAAAGTGCAGAACTCCACCAAGGACAAATGCCCTATTTCACAATGTTACAGAGAGTGAAAATAAATAAATAAAATAAATCCTGGATCAGCTGAACCAGATCTTCTGAAGAAGTTACAGTGTTCTTTCTTTGCCCGTACCGCCCCTCGAACAAGTATCATGAAAGTCAGTCAGGTAGTTTTGGCATTTTTCTGCTACAAAAACACACCATCCTCGGCAGAGGAAACAAGTTGAAAGACAAACTGCTGTGCAGTGGGAGTGAGACTGCGTAGCGGTTATACCTTAGTATATACAGCCGCGGAAAAAATTAAGAGACCACTTCAAAATGATCAGTTTCTCTGGTTTTACTATTTATTGGTATGTGTTAAAGTAAAATGTACATTTTTGTTTTATTCTATAACCTACTGGCAACATTCAGCATCAGCAAGGTTTGTAAAAGACCATAAGGATTGAACCAAAGCGGACTGGAGGGTCACCTAGTTCGTCTTCTCTGATGAGTACAATTTTCAGCTTTGCCCAACACATGGTCGTCTGATGGTTAGACGGAGACCTGGAGAGGCCTACAAGCCACAGAGTCTTGCACCTACTGTGAAATTGGACTCATCAGTGAAGACGAACTAGGAGACCCTCCAGTCGGCTTTGGTTCAATCCTTATGGTCTTTTACAAACCTCAGCCAGGCAAAGTACAACGTTGTACCGGAAGAAAAACTTGCTTCCTTTTGCTCTGACAATGTTCCCCAACTCTGAGAAGTGTTTTTTCCAGCAGGGCAATGCTCCATGCAACACAGCCAGGCCAGTAAAGGTGTGGATGGAGTATCACCAGATCAGGACCCTGTCATGGCCAGCCCAATTTCGAGACCTGAATCCCATAAAAAAAACTCTGAAATGTGATTAAGAGGAAGATGGATGGTCACAAGCCATGAAAAGAAGCCGAGCTGCTTGAATTCTTGCGCCAGGAGTAGCATAAAGTCACCCAACGGCAATGTGAAAGACTGGTGGAGAGCATGCCAAGACACATGAAAGTTGTGATTTTAAATCAAGGTTATTCCACCAAATATTGATTTCTGAACTCTTCCTAAGTTAAAGCATTAGTATTGTGTAGTTTAAAAATGAATATGAGCTTGTTTTCTTTGCATTATTCGAGATCTGAAGACACTGCATCTTTTTTGCTATTTTGACCAATTGTCATTTTTCTGCAAATAAATGATCTAAATGACAATATTTTTATTTGAAATTTGGTAGGAATGTTGCCAGTAGGTTATAGAATAAAACAAAAATGTACATTTTACTTTAACACATACCAATAAATAGTAAAACCAGAGAAACTGATAATTTTGAAGTGGTCTCTTAATTTTTTCCGCGGCTGTATATATACGTATATAGTCAACTAGTCATTTTTCAATATTCACTATCATCACTGAACAAAACAGACCTGTTTACCAATGTAAAATGTAATGTAACAATGTTTGCACATGTTGTCCACTTGTTTGTGTGTGTGTGTGTGTGTGTGTGTGTGGGGGGGGGGGGCTGGTATGTCTTCTCCAACCAACCAACAACCACCACAGCAAAGGTCATAAGTTGCACATGCCAGATGTATACTCACTGCTTGAGCCATGTCCTGAAACCTGTGTCCAGTTTTCCGAATAATATCCCCCAGACGGAAAATGGGACAGTAAGGATGAACCAACTCATCGTAGTTGCACGTTTGTAAATACCCTCTGTCCTGTGTCTCACGGACGTTTGATCTGGAATCAATGAAGGCTTACAATTAGTCCCATTACTTCTTGTGTGCTCATTCTAAAGGGGAGCTTTGAACCACTGCATCATGCCACTACCCAGATCACATTACTCCATTCTTTCCCCAGAACTGACCAGAGCTTTGACTTACGTTGAGAAGCTGAATCTTGGAAATCTCACAAAGTTCTTGATGAAGATGGTAAAGTTTTCAGCTTTTCCGAGCTGTGGCACACTGGCATAAAGAGGGTGATGTTTTTTCCACAAACTGGTTTACTCTCATGTATGTTTCTGATGCAAACCCTGGCATTCACCTATTCATGGACATGGACTAACAGTCTGCTTTACAACAGTAATAATTTCATAATTTGATGGAAGCTCTTAGTGAATTGGTCTACAGACCATTCATTTCTTAATTTGCAAGGAAAAAGGTTCAGTGATGTATATTTCCACATGTGTAAGTCCTCAGTGAAAGTAAGGCCCAATCCCATTTCTAATCTCTACCCCTACCCTTACCCCTACCCCTACCCCTTCGCCTTCGCTTTTTCAAACGGAGGGGTAGCCGAAGGGGTTGAAACGCTAGCCCTTCGAATTGGGATAGCACTTCAACAATTACGTACGTCATCAGTACGAAGCGTCAGCTGTTACGTTACCGGAGAGCGACAGCTGTCACTCACCAGATATAAACAAACATGGCGCCTGCAGCTGTTATTTACACAATGCAACATTTCATCAAACAAGTTTTAAAATCATGAATTACAAAGAAAATACTTTCATTTGTGTGATGCTTTCCCTGCTGTTTCCGACATTTTTAAATGGACTCGCGCGATGTTTGTTCTTTAATGATCACGGGTTCGCAATGCATTGAGGGAAATCAGTCTACCCCTCCGTTTGAAGTGTGCCCTCGGAAAATCTCCGTTTGGAGGGGTAGAAAGCGCTTCCCCTTCCCCTACCCCTACCCCTCTGTCTTAACGTGAATTGGGACAGCCCTACCCCTCCACATGAACGCGCAAAACGGAGGGGAAGGGGAAAGACGAAGGGGTAGGGGGAGAAATGGGATTCAGCCTAAGGCCCAATCCCATTTCTCATCTCTACCCCTACCCTTACCCCTACCCCTTCGCCTTCGCTTTTTCAAACGGAGCGGTAGCGGAAGGGGTTGAAACACTAGCCCTTCGAATTGGGATAGCACTTCAACAATTACGTACGTCATCAGTACGAAGCGTCAGCTGTTACGTTACCGGAGAGCGACAGCTGTCACTCACCAGATATAAACAAACATGGCGCCTGCAGCTGTTATTTACACAATGCAACATTTCATCAAACAAGTTTTAAAATCATGAATTACAAAGAAAATACTTTCATTTGTGTGATGCTTTCCCTGCTGTTTCCGACATTTTTAAATGGACTCGCGCGATGTTTGTTCTTTAATGATCACGGGTTCGCAATGCATTGAGGGAAATCAGTCTACCCCTCCGTTTGAAGTGTGCCCTCGGAAAATCTTCGTTTAGAGCGGTAGAAAGCGCTTCCCCTTCCCCTACCCCTCTGTCTTAACGTGAATTGGGACAGCCCTACCCCTCCACATGAACGCGCAAAACGGAGGGGAAGTTGAAAGACGAAGGGGTAGCGGGAGAAATGGGATTCAGCCTATGTGTTGTAGTAAGAGTGTCTCACTTGGATTTCTGACTCCCTTCAACTGGACACCAGCCATGTATTTCGCATGTCCCAGTGTCATTTCTGTCCTTTTTCAAGCACCGACCAGTCTTTATTCCTAAAGTATAGATATTACAATTTAAAAAATGACACTTTCACTAAAGCAGACAAGGATTCTGTTGAAAATAGTATGCTATTTCATTTTTGCTGTTATCACATTAACAATACGCAGCTGGACATTAAGTAAAGCACAACAAATGCCACTACACCCCATCACATCCAGCCAAACAAACCTTCATTAAAGGTATAGCACTCATTTCATGTTAATGTAAGAATCAAAGCATCTATTTTCCTGTTAGCACCCCATGGTGACTTGGCTTGTTTATTACGACTGAATAGCCTAATTACATTCTCATAATATGGTATTTCCCTTTTCATACCATGACCAGCAGTAACTGTCTCTCCACGTGGGCAGTCAGCATTGTCACTACAGTGGCCATCCAGAACCTTGAAGCTCTAAAAGGATAACAAACATTATCTAGAGTTCAGAGAGATATACAGAAAATGTGTGACACCCCACCTGTAAACACTGTAAGAGAGGCAATTACTTCTGCACAGATGTCTAAGGCCATGGCTCCACGAGCCCGGTTATTTTTGAAACCGGAGTTTTGCTCCGCGACCACACGAGTGGTGTAATAAAAATACTCTGTACATACGCAACCCTGGAAGCCGCCACCAAGTGACACAATGCACGTGTAATACACATGCCACAACCATAAGTGGCGATGTAAGGTAACATGGGAAGGCTGTTTTAACCAATGAAAAGATACCGGGAAAAGAAATCACCAAATACAAACAACAATGGCGCGCAAGGACTCGTTTGTATGGACGGACAGCGAGGTAGAGTTGCTGCTAAACATCGCAAATGAATACAGAGTTCAGAAAATAGAAGAGAGTGTGGACTGGTAGAGTGTGCAGTCCAAATATACTGACATCGCTGCTGGTCTAGGCGCCTTTGTTGTTGCATTAGGTTGAGCAACTGCATGTGACAACCACATAATGCCGACAGCATGGCAATAAACAACATCCACTTCATTTTTCTAACCGCTGATGTGTTTTTCCCGTTAACGTCATTGCTGTGCGTGTGCTGAAGTGAAGCAGGCTCGCAGCTATGACGTAAACGGGAAAAACAATCACGGTTGCAGTGTCCACACGCACCCGGTGAAACCAACCCTGGCCGAAAACCCCACCCTGGACTCCGGTTTCAAAAAAACACGGTTTCAGGGTTCCAAAAGCGCGGTAGCATGTGGACAGGACATACAACCAGGAACATCTGTTCATGGTTTCAAAAATAACCGGGCTCGTGGAGACATGGCCTAACTTCTGATTGGGTGTTTCTATGAAGTTGGTTGTGATGAAAAGATTAGGTCCACCCTGCAAGACAAAAATTGAGATAATATCTAAAAAGTTATTGTAATATCTTACTAGAAATGCTAGACCTGTGATACCATCCAAAGATCAAATAAATGATAAGATAGAGCAGGTCAGTTTTAATAACATTTCACAAGAACTACATCATTGCCATATCTGAACTCACATGAGGTGGAATTACATAGTCCTCCGGTCCCCACAAACTAAATCCCGTGTCGCTGGAATTGATTGATACAACTCCCTTCACTTTGGTGACTACAGAGCTCTGTATGGACTCCTCTACTGCTTGATAGCTCCTCTTCGTTACAAAAACCCACCGAGGCAAAAAATAAAAGTGGACAAATGTACAAATCAGCAACGAGAAAGATTACACCATATCACTAAGAAAGATCACTATCTATTACCAAGAATTGGTAATAGACTGCCCACGTGGAGAGGCAGTTACTGCTGGTCATGGTATACCATATTATGAGAGTAATCAGGCTATTCAGGCAAGAAAGGGAGTTATTTATCCTTTAACAGTTAGTCCGTTCAAATTCAACAGGTAGGCTAAGTCTATAGCGGATATGTACTTACCCGAGGTATCCGATGATACACAGCTGAATAAGTCTGTATAAAATGCCAACTTTTATGTTTTCCGCAATTAAATACTTTTCAGTTTTATAATAAAACGCAGTGTGAAAATATTTCTTCAACGTTGACATCCCCATGATCGGGCGATACGACTGCATCCAGACACGAGCTGAAGCCAGTTTGAGATTTGATATTCGCTGGACTTTCGATTTGAACACAACAAGCCTGTTTTATTCAGGCAGGCGGTAGTATATAGTAGCTTTTGGTTGTGGCTTCAACAAAGTCGCCATGAAGCTGGAATGGGTCCTCCTGACAGAAGTCAATAAATGGAATATTTATCGTTTGTTAAGATATGCATATAATAGTGCTACTCTTATGTAACCGTCTAACTCAACTATCTGATCAACAGCTGAGTGCAGTAGGCTTATAATTCCTGGCAAGATGTAGGCATGAATGTAGCGTTAAGAATACTGACATGATGGTCCTCCTAACCTTCCTTGTGATGAGCCTGCTATATCTTTCATGCACGGAAGACAACATGTTTTCAATTATGGCTACACTTCAACCATGTAGGCTTGTGATGGAGTAAACACTCTATGTTCTTGGTCGTTCAGGAATTTCTTTTCAAAAACTTCAGAAGTCATACAGAGTGTGGAGAAAAAAAGGTTTATTTTGCCTGTGCAATACCAACAGCATAAACCTGAACCTGTCTCTAGACAATACTGAGTTTTGATTTGCTCTTCTTATGAAGGACCCTTGTTGTCACCCTAAATCATTGGTGGCCCTCCCCATGGAATATAAGTTGTTTTTAATTGGAGAATTGGGGGCCCGGAAACGTTTCTTATGTCATATCTGGTCAGTCATCTGCGTGTAGCAATGAGAAATATAAAGCCTAGTGTCTTTAGTGAACTTCCCCAAATCCCTGCTGTATTCATGTTAATATTTTTGGGGTTCCACTACTGGTTTCAGGTTTGTTTCTGATGGGGCGATAATTGGTGTTGCATACCTCAAGACTTTCTCTTGCTTTGGAAGTCTTGAAAGGGGTAAGCAGGGGTTTTTAATCCTCTGTGAATAATATTCATTAATATTGTGTATATTTCAATGTTGCAAACATTGTTACATTGCATGTTGATAATGGGCCAAGAAATAGCTTGTTGAATTGTTGAGCAGATTGGGTCCAAGGGGCCAATCCAGGATTTCGTTTTCCTCTTTCTGTAACAATGTGAGATGGGGCCTTTGGCCTTGGCGAGGGTCTACTACGCTCTCCTAGTGCCCTTCCAGTAATTATGCAGCAGGTGATTGGGGACAGGTGTGTGCTTGACTGTCTGGGCTAAAAAAAGCCCTGACCTGCCGGCAGTCGAGGCTGCTCTGGTCCTCCCGGCATTTAGATTTCCGTTGTCCGTTGCCTTTTTTTTCTTATACCCCTAGACTAACTTTGCATGACATTTTGGGTTACTCCTCATAATACTGATACGCACCACACTTTTGCATTCCTTATTCTTAAAATACAATCTTTATCATTTAATACATTTCCTTTTGATGGAACTGCAAAATAGCTATTCTACTGTTCATTTGTATCATTATCTATCTGGAACATATATTGATGTTTCCTGCTCTGATTGGCTGTTGCATGGTTGTTATTGTGTGAGCATATGTATATATAGGGGACTGATGGAACTGGAAATATTGCTATTAAGACATTAACTCCTTATTTTGTATCTGCTTCTTATTTTGGATGTGTACTGTGTCTGTCTCACTGAGATCAAAGCAAATTACATGTGACATGTGGCATCAACCCCCTCCCTCCATAGGTGAACCCCTCTCCCAACTGTCTGCCCCTTCCTCTCACCTAAAGGGTGTGGCCCTCCCCTCTCCTTTCTGACTGAAATGTATAAATGCCAACACATTCTGCTGACAGGTAGGCCTTTCTCTAAGCAGCAGCTTAGAGGGGGTCTCCATGCTGAATTAAACCTACAGAAACATGACTTCGTCCTCCGGTCCCTTATTCAACTTTAGCGTGCTTATTAAGATTCTGTCACCTTATAATTTAAATCTCCCCTCCATGTTCATGCATAGAGCCGTGCATGTAACAACAGTTGCAAAATATATGTGGTTGTAATGCTTACCACAATATCCTTTCACACATTACTGTGCCACATTTACAGTGCCTTCAATAAGTATTCACCCTCTTGGAATCCACCTGTGTTCCCCTTTTATTGCTTTTATAAATCAATCAGGGTCAATATAAGTTGGCTTTTTTGACAGAAAAAAACACACAAAAAAGCCCTTTTTAATGTCAAAATGAAAACAGATTTCTACACAGTTATATTAATGAAATACAAATATGTAATGAAATTAAGCGATTGCATAAGTATTCACCCCCTTTAAAGTGCCATATTCCTTCCATTTCTTGATGATGGATTTCATAGAATTCCAGGGGATGTTGAGTGCTCCCCTGACTTTTCAATAACCTTATCTCTGAGTTGCTTGGAGTGTTCTTTGGTTTTTCATGGTGTAAGGGGCCATGGAAGCCAGGAATACTGATTACTGAACAGCTTACTAATTCAACAGAGGTCCAGCCAATTGGTGCTAGAAGTCTCACAATTAGTGAAATGTGGATCAGTGTGCAGTGAACGTGTCTTGAATGATTGTAGTATACAGTGACAACTGTGTCTGGAAGGTCCATTCACTCAAACACGTGCACAGATAGACCCCTAGTGGTGCTCAAGCACCTGCCCTTTTGCCCTGTATGAGAAAAGTGCCCTTTTCTTCTGGAAGTAAATTTTTCTTCATTCATCAATATTTCAGAATCACAATTACTCTCTCTGTCATCAATTCCCCCAGAATGTGTTTTGATATCTGACAGGGCATTTATTTTAGTTTTTGTGAAAATTTCGCCCCGACATGCTCCGCGGCGCTCACAAGCCCCTGCCGCGAGCAGCGTAGTTCCGTTCTGCTAGCGACGATAAACCACAATAACCCCAGAAAGTAAAACGAAACGAGGAAGTAAAATACGTTTTTTTGTATCAAATGAAAGGCTTTTACAACAAACAGCCCTGTAAATCGACTGGGTTATATAAAAACCTTTTTTATGGAACGAGTTTTTGTTGCATTTGTCGTAATTATCGGGAAAATAGTTGAAAGCGTGTTTGAAAGCTATTGTAGCCTAATTGTCAGTTTAAAGTCTGAGTCTGACTACTTACTAGATCATTGTTTATTATAGTATTGTGTTATCTGTGCATTATATTTTTAAAAACAAGGTGAGATATAGTTAATTACTTTTAAACGTACAGGATACTTGTAGCTGAAAACTATATTAAAAATAATGTATTTGATAAGTGCACTTACATTATAAGAGCAAAACAGGATTACAAAAACATAGGCTATGACCATTGCATATAGTATACATATTTGGTACTGTTTAGAAGTTACTTTAAAATGGTTATAAGATACCATTGACTAGGCAGGCCTATATATAAGATTGAAAAAATAAATAAACTAACATTTTTAATAACGGACTACATCATGAAAGCACAGGTTTTAAATCATATCTTCTGCAGACATGCACCCTCTCAAACTGTCTATATTTGTATTGGTGCTATTTGAATTAACAGTGTATAGGCCTATATTTTGGATTCAGTATAGGTCCAATGTAGTCAAATTATACCTAATTATACCTATTATGAAGTCTCTGTTGAAATTCAAGAGGAAATTATGGATTAATAGTGGTTCCATGTCTTCTATTGACCAGCCTCAGATTATATACCTGATGTGTCTCTGGTGGTGGTTAAATAAATCTTAGTGTTATTTTCTTTTTGAGTATGTATACTCCTCACTAACTGTTGTATTTCACCCCTATTACATCTCAAAATTGTTCTAAGTAGCTTCACACTACGTCTTTGACCTTTTGGTCTTTCATAGGGCCAATAAATAGCTTGGAAAATTGGAAGTAACACTTTCTTTGACTTTACCCTTTGAGAAAGAATACATTGCAATGCTATCCTATTGCAATTGAGGGACTGTTTTTTTTCCCCTTTCAACTTTTTATGTTGAGTGTTCTTGAAAGGTGCAGCATTAAGTACAGTATACGCTCCCCTCTGCCATACAGTTTAGATAGATACTTTATTAATCCTGAGGGAAATTTAGGTCATCCAGTATCTTATACACAGACAGACTCCATCAGGGCCGGCTGCTTTTCTGGGGTGCAGTCTGCTCAGCTGTGACCTCCTCAGCTGTGCCCTGATCTCATGTTGTTCTCCTGCAGCTCTGCTCCACCTTCCTTCTGTATGACTCCTTTGCCTCTTTCAGCATGGTTTTTAGCTCTCCCTGTACGAGCATCCGCTCTTCCTGGTCCCCCTCTTTGAATGCTCTCTTTTTCATGTTGAGGAGATATTTGACATTGCAGGTAATCCAGGGCTGGTTGTAAGGGAAGCAGCGCACCGTTTTAGTGGGAGTGACAATGTTCATGCAGAAGTTCAGGTAGTCAGTAGTGCATTGTTTCCCATCTAACTGAATTAAATGTTTTGCCCCCTGCAGTCTGAAATCAACTCCATACCTCTCTCCACTCTCCCATCACACTCTCTTTTCTTTACACACCTCTCTCCTCCTTACTTCTCTCCCTATCACACACTCCCTTCTTAGTCAAATTTCTGTAAAACATATTGGATACATTACATAAATTGACGTAGATAAATGCAATGATTGATTCATTAGGTTTAGGCTCTGGGCTCTGTTAAGCGCCTAGAGGCAATTGTATTGTTATGGCGCTATATAAATCAAATTGAATTTAATTCATGACATGATAAATCAAGTAAGGGTGATTCAGTTAAACAAATAGCCTGAAAGGTAGAGGGGACTGAGTATCTGTGCATACACACACAGACACACATACGACACTGTTAAATCATCAACAAAGTCCCATTGAATAAGCCATTGGCAAAACCTTCTAGTCGGACCAACGTTCCAAAAACCCTACTGCTTCCAGCAAACGTACCATCCTTTTATTTAGTTCTGTGGAACATGATGTTCCTGGCTCAAGTTCGAAAATGTGTTTTGATGTTTCCACAAATGAGCATACTGGTGTTCTATCTGCCGCCAAGAGAACTCCTATGCCCATCAAGGTGTGCTGGATGTGACAAGGTACATATAGGCAGTAGGGGGCATCAGGCCAAACAGCAAGCACTGAAGTCAACCAACACAGTCAAAAACGTTTACTTGCCAGACTGCAGAGATACTTGCCAGACTATGCATATAGTATAAGACATTCATACTTTTATTGTTACGGGAGCAACATTAGCGTGATGTCATGCTTCAATTCTCATTTACAAAATGTGAAGCATAATGCCAACAAAAGAGAGACTCAAAAAGCAGAAGGACAGGGAACTGCAGCAAGCAGTTCAGGGTAGCAGCTTTCTTTTATCTTGGATCAGGCCATCAACTTTTTCCGGGGCGAGTTATGGCATATCAGCTAGGAGAAGACGAAATGTGCATGGACCAAGATGACCACCCTCCCATCCCAGCTGGCTGGATCACATATTGTCATGGCATTTGTATTGGCTGATTTTAAACTCCACCTCCAGACTTTTACCTCTAACAACTATTTAGTCAGCCATCACCTATTCTTCACCGCAACCGCGCATTTCAGTTGGTGAAGGGCACACAGAATGACACATGTTTCCAATGTGAAGAATCAAAGGAAATATTTCCGCCGTTAGTGGAGCCAACTCTCGTTATCTTCGACTCACAGTAGGTAACCTGAGGTAAGCAGTGCTCCTGATATCACTTCTGATAGCCTGATTCTGCCAAAAATTGTTTCCAAAAACTTAGAGATAATATTCAATCAGAGTCAGAAGTCCGGAGTCCGATAAACTGAAGTTTTATTTAGTCCTGCAGACAGATCATCCAAATATGAGAGTGTTGGTCCATGGAACAGCTCTGAATCTAAGACCCAATGCATTGTCTTTTATACTCATAATTCATCATAAGACATCACCTTATCTAAAACTGACCCAATCAGAATATTCCCTCATACTTTCACACATTTTATCCTCATTATTAGCCACTCAGAATATTCTCGCTCACCTGTTGCGAGGGGACTTTTGCTTTGGGGAGGAAAGATCCTCCTGCCAATTTTCTTGGTTATCACATGAAGAAAGGCTATGTTTGGCCTTGACTGGCATAATCTTGTGTGTGTATATGTATGGTTGTGTGCGTATGTGTGTATTTGTGTGATTGTGTATCCATGTGTGTAGGTGTGTGTGAATCTGTGTGTGTGTGTATGTGTAGTTGTAATTGAGTGTTTGTTTGAATGTGTGTATGTGTTTATGTGTGTGTGCGTGTAAGTGTGTATGTGTGTATGTGTGTATGTAGAAGTGTACTGTATATCTGTATGTGTGTGTATGTGTAAGTGTATCTCTGTATGTGTGTGTGTATGTGTAAGTGTGTGTGACTGTGGATGTGAATGAGTGACCCCCTCCTGATTGCTTTGTTACTTTCCACTGCCCTGCACATTCACTCTGTTTTCATTCTCGACCTTACATGATACCCATTCCTGCACACGGGCCTAATGACAATTGTAGCTGCAATTCTGCTTTATGACCACCACGGCACTGTTTGACAATGATTATTTTCAACACATACCACACAATTGCTGACTGGAGAGATAAACACATCTTCTACACGATTTCCTCTAAAGCTGGCCATGTAAAAACAGCAAACAGGTAGTTGGTTTTTCTGTGGAAACAATTCAGGAGGCTAAAAATCTATTATTGCTAATGAATACGACATCGTCTTAGGGCCATTGGAGGTAAACATTTCCGACGCAGAAGTTCCCAACTCCATAATTTGTTTCATCAATATATTACCCTAATACGCTGTCGTTTTTATTAAACCATTGCAAACGTGCCGATTCATTTAATACAAAGTCTTTATGTTCCATTCATACTGTATATGTTCTATTCTACTTACCTCATCAGTAGCTTACACTGCTCCCACATACAGCCGTTATTAATGCACGCACACTGTGGCACTTGGAAATGTATTATTAACTGAAACATCACATCTTATTCATGTTTTGTAGACAGTCGTCTGTGGAGCTCTACTGGGACATCCACATGGCTTTACTGGAGGGACTTCTCCAGGCCCCCGCCTCATTCACTCTACTGGCTGCGGTGCTGTTGTTGCTGTTTATCTGGCTTTTCTCCTCCGGCGTCAGCAACCCAGAGAAAGGGAAGGAACCTCCAGGACCCAGACCACTGCCTATCCTGGGTAACCTGCTGCTGCTGGATCTGAAGAAGCCCTATGATTCACTTTGTGAGGTGAGGGCTAATGTTGTTCTTTTGTGATGTGAAATATAAGTTCAGATTTTTTTATTTATAATTTTATTTAAGTCTTATAATTCGATATTATTAATACGCTTATTAAACTTCTGCAGAAAGATAGGAAACACACAGAGTGAACAGCAAGCAGTCTGTGAGAATCGGATGAATAATGTCACAGGCAGTGTCTAGTGCTGTAAAACGATTTAAATATTTAATCGCGATTAATCGCATTTATGTAGTTCACTCAAAATGAATCACGATAAATCGCACATTTTTATCTATTCTAAAATGTATTCTAAATGTTTTCCCTCATTTTTTATTTGAATTCTCCTATTAACAAGGAAAAGTGGAAAACAACATCGCCAAACAGGGTGGAACAAAATCAAATTATAAAGTGCACATTTCAGGTAAACAAGGACTAAGTGGCCTATAGTGCAGGTAAACCATGGCTTAATATTTTCTTTTTTTAAGTTTTAAGTTTTTAGGGTTTTAAGTTTGCTGGAACGTAGCAGTCAGGCCTCTTATTTCAGAAACAATGAACCGTAACAGTTAGGTTACCAATAAAAGGTTAGCCTACTACTTCTTTGCTTTCAGCCAGCTGCCTGTTGACATTTTCAGTGAAGCTCGCTTCTTTAGCACAACACAACTTTTAAAAGTAAAATTTTCATTCAAAACTTTTTATCATCCATTTTGCCGTAAGGCGCGCTCACCATTCACTCAAACCGTAACGTTAGCCTACTACACAGTTTGCGAGGCCCAAAAATAACGTTAATCTAAAAAAAAAAAAAAAAAAAAATATTAGAATGTTTTTAAACAACGTTAAACTCGCGCTTAAAAATTGATGGCGTTAAAATGGGTTTGCGTTAACTCAGTTAATAACGCGTTAAACTGACAGCACTAATATATACACCATCATATGCAGCACAATCAAATTGACTGTTGACTGATGTTCAACACTTTCATGCCCTGCAGCTCTCCAAGAAGTATGGGTCTGTCTTTACCATTTACTTTGGTCCTAAGAAAGTGGTCGTCTTAGCAGGATACAAGACTGTTAAACAAGCGCTAGTGAACCATGCAGAGGAGTTTGGGGAGAGAGATATCACCCCTTTATTTCATGATCTCAACAAAGGACACGGTAAGGCAGAGCACTGAATGGTCATTTTTGAGAGTATGACTGTCTAGAAATCTGAGAACACTCCTTTCATTTTAGAATTAGCTGAGGAGTATTTTGTCCACCACCAAGCTATTACAGACTTTTTATCTCACCTCTTAAAGATGCAGTCCACGATTTGGTATTGACTGGCTGGGATTGTTTATGGCTCGGTGCGAGTGCTTCATTACACACATCATTTCATACAGTATGTTTGTATCCCATTTACAGTGGCATGACTGTGTACGAACACCAGAGTTTATTTGAGCACAAACACTGAATGGACAGCTAGAGGACTGTGAGTGAGGAGCAACTTGATGAACTTGACAAAAAGTATATGGGATTCAAATCGTGGACTGCGCCTTTAATTCAATCTGGTGGCTCGTAAAGTAAACTACTCCAAAATTGCAATAAGAGTGAAACACATTGAAGTATCTAAGCACTTGTGTTACATGTGTCATATTACAGACACTATTTTTGGAACCATTTCAGGGAAATATCTACATCTCCCACTTGGGTGTATCATTATATAGCCATTATATCATTTCTTGGCTATGGCTAAGAAATTATAAAAAAAACATCAAAAACATGAATTTCCCTCACAACCCTGTCCTTATATTATCTTTAGGGATCATGTTTGCCAATGGAGAAAGCTGGAAGGAGATGAGGCGTTTTGCCCTCATAAACATGCGGGACTTTGGGATGGGCAAGAGAGGGAGTGAGGAAAAGATTATAGAAGAGACTCAACGCCTTATAGAGGTGTTTGAAAAATGTAAAGGTAAGGTGACGACTGTGAGGTGATTTTATATCCTCCTGGGAACTAAGAAAAAATAATGACCTTGAGTTCTCAAAATGTACGTTTTTTCTTCATTGTTAAGGTGAACCCTTTGACACAACCCAGCCGGTGAACTATGCTGCCTCCAATATCATCTGTGCTATCGTATACGGAAGCAGATTTGAATACGATGACCCCAAGTTTAAGGCCATGGTCGAAAGAGCCAATGAAAACATTCGGCTTGGTGGCTCTGTATCTGTGCAGGTATCTATGAAGATATAACAGTGTTTTTTTTTCCTGCTTGCTCTTATGAACATTCTGTGAAATGTTGTCTCATTGAGACTCTGAAGATCGCCCAAGTTTAAGGCCATGGTCAAAAGAGCCAATGAAAACATTCAGTTTAAGGGCTCTCCATCGGTTAAGGTATTTCTTGTCCAAATTAGACCATTGTTCTGCCTCCATTGGTCTCCACTATTGTTTTTTTTCTATGGCCCTCAGTCAACTGTGATTTGAGCTGCGGGCTAGTGCCCAAGGTCTTCACTCTATTTGCATATCTCTCAGTTAGCAAAGCATGCAGAAAAAAACTATGTGAAAGATATTAATATGCACCAGTCAAGGGGATAATATGTGCACAGATGAATGTAACAGAGCATGATGAATCCCACACAGTGGAGTTTTTATCTGCTCTAGAAATCAGGTTTATTCACAAAACGTTATGATGAACATCTTCATTGATCTGAGTTATGTTTTACTTGAGAAAGCATGTCCCAGAGAAACTGTCACAGTTACTTTATTCAATGCTAGACAACAATTACAAGTTAATGCAAGGCCTATAGCCTCACATTTTCATGAAAATTTTAGTTAATGCATATTTGAAGGAGCTTCATGCCTTAAATGTGTCTTGTGAATTGAATTCATGGGTTCATAGACGTCTGTTTAACGTGAGTTGTGTCTATAACATCTGTGTAACGCATGTTGTGTCTGTAGCATCTGTGTAACATGTGTTGTGTCTGTAGCGTTCGTGTAATGTGTGTTGTGTCTGTAGCGTTTGTGTGACGTGTGTTGTGTCTGTAGCTTCTGTGTGACGTGTGTGGTATCTGTAGTGTCTGTGTAACACGTGTTGTGTCTGTAGCGTCTGTGTAATGTGTGTTGTGTCTGTAGTGTCTGTGTAACACGTGTTGTGTCTGTAGCGTGTGTGTAATGTGTGTTGTGTCTGTAGTGTCTGTGAAACGTGTGTTGTGACTGTGTAACACTTGTTGTGTCCGTAGCGTCTGTGTAATGTGTGTTGTGTCTGTATCTGTAGGTCTACAACATGTTCCCCTGGTTAAAACCCTGGGTGAAGAACGTAAAGCAAATTTTGAAGAACTATGAGGTGCATTTAAGGGAGATGAAGAGGATTATCAACGGTCTCCAAGAGACACTGAACCCTCAAGTGCTACGGGGCTTTGTGGACTCGTTTCTCGTCCGCAAGCAGAGTGCCGAGGTGAGCAATCCTCCAGGCCAACACATCCTTTCTAGTGCTAAGGGGTTACCTTTGCTCACATTTGCCCAGTCGAGAGACATCACCTGGCAAAGCCTGCTGCTGATTCAGACCTGGACAGGGCGAACCTGTTACCAGCGAGCAGCGATAAATCCTCTTTGGGAGAGAGAGGCTTACAGCAGGCTCGATGCAAGTAGGAACTTGCACAGCAGAGAGCTTTTGACCACGTTGCAAAGAATTTTACAAAGTATTACGTGATCTTAAGCATTTGAGAGGTTTCGGCTTTGCTTTGGCGTATCAACCTTGCTATCGCTTGATACGTTAAAGCCTCAGTTTGATATTTTCCGACATGACCTCACTCTCTATTAGTAAGTAGTTAACAGTGTGGTAAGCAGTAGTTTTATGAATGAATTGCCTAACTTTATTCAATTATAAACAGCTAGCAGTATTTATGTATCTGCGGTAAATGTAAATGAGGTTTGAAGGCTTATTATTGCTTGTTCAGGACAGATGTTATATTTTTAAGTTCACATTTTTTTCACATTTTGTTTTGCGCTTATTGATATTTGCTCAGAACCGATAAAGAAATGACACAACCTTTCAACCCCTTAGGAATCTGACCAGAAGGAGTCCCTGTTCCATGAGAAGAACCTGATATGTTGCGTGGGCAACCTGTTTGCAGCCGGCACAGACACCTCTGGGACTACACTGCGCTGGGCACTGCTGCTGATGGCCAAGTACCCCCATGCTCAGGGTGAGTGGGGCATTTGCAAAGCCAAACAATTGTGCTTGTTAATAGGCAGCTACTGGGTATCACTTGATATGTCATTTTAAAAACCCGGCCACTGATATATAAGGTGATGTTTATTTTCGTTTATTTCACATACATAGACAGAGTCCATGAGGAGCTTGACAGGGTGATTGGTGGACGACAGCCTGCAGTTGGGGACAGGAAGAGCCTGCCCTACACTGACGCAGTGATCCACGAGACCCAGAGAGTAGCCAACATTGTGCCTTTAAATATTCCCCACACTACTAGCTGTGATGCTTATTTACAGGACTTCTTCATCAAAAAGGTTTGATCTCATTGATATCCTGTGAACACTAACCTACAGAACACCATGGCTGCTGGAGATTTCAGTATATGTGTGGATTGTTTTGGTTAGTTATCATCATCACACCATTATCATACCAACAGCTTTTACTGTCATGTTCCTGTTTTAATTTAAACAATAGGCAGAATATGTACAGTTGCAATCAAAATGAATCAACCCCTATTGCGTATAAGGCTTATTGGCAAATTGTACAATTTTCAGCTGTTTGCGATAAACAAAGTGGACAAGAACAGTTGACATAGTTCAATAAAACTAATATTACCATGGTTTTCATCCAAATTCAACACAAAATGCTACTTTTAATCACTACTGCAGTCTCAAAATGATCTGAGAAATTGTATATTTTTATAATTCCTTTAGAAATGATGCATCAATTGAGAGTCACATTCTGTGACATTTTTGGTATGCTCCTGTCTACTCACCAACCCTGGCAGTCTGAAATATGTGTTAGACTGAGGAAAGATTTTGAAGGGCAATTATGCTATTGCCTTCCTCAACAGACTCATATGCTCTTCTAATCTGTGTCCATAATGACACCACCATCATTTGTGTAAATCCCTGTAACACAATAAACAGGTTGTTTTAATCCAGTGGATGGAAGGACGAGAATGAGGACCTGGCATAATTTTATGACGAACAGTTGAGTAATTAGTACATGAAATGTTCAACGGATTAACGAGTCACAGAAAGGTGTAGAATTGTCCATTAAGTAGAGAACTTTATGATAAAGTTTCTCAACCAGACTCATTGGCATCCAAATGACAGTTCTCTAAGGAGGTTTGTTCCGTCTTTTTGCATAGCCAGTTATGAAATGTTGCTTCCCTAGAACTTGCAACAGATAACACTGCAATTGCAACCACAAACTGACTCATTTTCAAGAGGACACCTTTATGCTTCAAAACACCAACAAGATTTTTTGCCTGACATAGGACACCTTAAGGCCGCGTCACACCATAACTTCTGGTCAACGTTCTATGACGTTAAAGGAAACGTTGGTAATCGCCCATGGTCGCTGGTATAGCACCAGAAGAGCGTTGTGTGGATGCTGGTAATCATCGGTAATCGTCGGTGATCGGCGGAGAACACTGGTCCGAAAAAGAAGTTTTGAACATGCACATGGAGACTAGCGTTCTTCAACGCTTAATTTAAACGCTGAAGGAGGTTCGTGAAACGTTTTACTAACGTCGGCTATCGTCGGCTTTCAGGGGTGTCTTACTTGGTCACTGTTATGCGCTCCTCATGCGTTAGTCACACGCCAGATGTGTCCACCTCAACCTAGAACGCTCGAAAATTGAGCGATTAGAACTTTCAGAGAACGGTGGCCAGAATGTTATAGTGTGACGGGGCCTTTAAACATCAGTGATACAAAGGGGATCCTGGTTTTTTCACAAGTAATTTTCACAAGTTACTTTCAGATCAACCTACCGAATTGTGCTTACCTGAAACACTGTACTGTGTTTCACTATTAGGAACACTAATGGTAAACAGCATGGTTACCTCTCCCTGGGAAGTTGTGATAACTGCTACAGAGCTGGGAAGAACTGTCTTTGACATATAGTCGCCAACTGATTGTGAAATAAGCATGTTTATACAAATAGCAGATCAGTATATCCAATTATCAGGTCGACGTTTTTCATGTCAGGTCATGTGAAAAAGTGTTTTAGTCTCTGTTTTCACAGAAACAGACACATGGGAACGCCTTCAGAGAGCTTGACTTGCACCTCCTGAATTTAGCATGACGCTCTCTCCCTACAAGTTTCAACTGTTCGTGTTGGCTTAACAAATGTTTGTGGAGGTAGCTTGTGGAGTCAAGTGCAGTCGAGAGGTGCTTGTTTCCACGGCACAGCTTACACATAACTGTTATATTTTTCTCTTTTGACGGATACAAATAGAAAATAATGGGAGTATTTCTATCGAAACATCAGTAGTCACTCTTGTTACCTGCCATCATGTTTATTAGCCTTTTACTCGCCGTTAGTTGATTGGCCATTATATAAGTCTCCTACCTACGGCCCAGGGATTTTAACATCTTCCCGGTGTATGTCCTTAATAGATTATATTAAATTAGTATGATATGTTAATAAATGTTTATTTTTTCTGAAGCAAATGTTATCTTTCCCCATTAGTTTCTTCTTGGAGTATACCAGAATGCTTAATTTACATGTTAAAATCACAAACAAATCTGTGGGGGATACCCCCAGACCCCCCTACAGGGAATTGGTTTGTCACCTTTTTTAGCCCTTCTGAGTTTGCAGGTATGTATTAATTATAATGTTAATTGGGTACATATATACAATACATTTCAATATAATGGGGCATGACCTAACATCAAACTCTTGTTTTGGCCCTCTGCCTTCCACTCCGATTAATATTTGGTCCCCTGACAAGAAAGAATTTGGGCACCCCTGCCCTATCTGTTCTTCTTCTATTATAGAGTGTTGATCAGCTGCATTTTTCTGTCCGAGCGGGCCGCGTCCGAGTAGTGCCTGAGCCCGACACGAGCCTGACAGCAATTAAAATATTTTGCCTCAACATTGTTCTTTGCCCAGGGCCTCCAAATTGCTAAAACCGCCCCTGGCTGAATGGTCTGGCTATCCTGTCCATTGGAAAAGCCAATCATGCATCACCACTTTTATGTTTGAAAGGCATCATTTCGGCTTGCAGATGTGCTGTGCTTTGCCTCTGGCTCTGCTCAGTCAGCTTGTCGGTCTTGATGTTCAGATGTTTCGCCTAAACTAGCTATATTGTATCGTATCGTCACATGCTTAAATAGATACTTGACACAACATACATATTACCCAGCAATCATCATTGCAAATATGAATATGACAAAAGTACCAAAGAAAATAAGATTGTATTAATTTCATTGAATCATTTTTTAATAGTTTCTATAGTGTATGTAAGATAAGCATATCATTTTGTTATAGATGGCTTATTTTTCCCCCATAAGTAATACTTTGCCACGATGGAAATAAGTTTGCCTTTTCAAGTGCATGTATGGCATAAGCCACTCTCAACAATGTAATGCTTCGTGCCTTCAAGACCCAAAGGCTCATGTGCGATTGCACCTGCTGCACTCCCTATAGTTACGTGTCTGGCTAGCAGAGGTGTAAAAAGTACTGAAATGTTGTACTCAAGTAAAAGTACAATAACTTTGATGAAATTTGTTCTGCCTAATCCTGTGATCTTTTCCCTCACATGTTCTGCCATGATTTGGGGGCTATTGCATGTTTGTTTTGCTGTTGTTTGTATTTTAATTACATTTTACACTCAATAGTGTTTTTCTTTGCATTTTTGATTTTGAGATAATATTTTTTTTTATCCTTCCTGTGTTAGTGATGTCTTCCTCTCTCCATCCTCTTCCCCCAGGGCACTACTGTGATTCCTCTGCTCACCTCAGTACTGAGAGACGAATCTGAATGGGAGCAGCCTTACATGTTCCACCCAGAACACTTCCTGGATGACCAGGGGCAGTTTGTCAAGAGAGACGCTTTTCTTGCATTCTCTGCAGGTATCCATTTTCATAGCTGTTCACATTTACTGTTTGTTTGTTATGAGCACAGAGTTAGAGAAGCCAGAGGAGTGGGGTGTTAAAGCACACAGTGGGAGTGGTCCGCCACAAACATTCAGCACTACCGTACAGTGCTCTATGTTCTATAAAAGCACTAGATGGATGACTAGAATGTTATGTAACAATACAAATCTGTTATTAACTTGGTTTGGCTAACCCTGCTCACTGTGGATGTTCACTATAGTATACACAGTTGCAAGAACACGGCACAGAACTTTCTCTCACAACATCACCATTACCGTCACGAGTTGATTTGTGAACTGGCATATCTGACCGTAACTGTGCAGGCAGGGAGCTAAGTGTGTTTGGGCATGCAAAGAGTGTGCTAATTCTCTCCCTTTTGATAGACTGTCATACAAGTCAGAAGGTTGGATGAACTGTATGTTACCATTTGAAAACTTCACTTAAGGAACAAAAAATCGTGGATCATGGCATTTGCGCACGTTTAGCCAACTCATAGTTCAGTTTAGACAACCTACAGTATACAACCAAAGTGAGAACACCCCCGTCAGTTCATTCAAAATTGAATCACCTTGCAGTAGTTGCATTACTGCTCAGTTAGACAGTAAGTTATCCAAATGTGAAGTGAGAACTCTTGATAGATATAGGCACTGTGGAGAGGTATGCTGAGCTTCACAATTATTAGCATTAAAGTAATTACAGTTATATCTGATTAAGGCTTTCAATATAATAATGTACGAGTATTTAAGGTACAGTAACCACTACGAACAAGTTTGTGTAAGTGTGCAAGTACGACACAAGTTTGTGTAAGTGTGCAAGTACGACACAAATTTGTGTGTGTGTGCTAAATGGAAACGTTCTTCTTGCTCTCAGGACGCAGGGTGTGTCTAGGAGAGGGTCTGGCCAGGATGGAATTCTTCCTCTTCTTCACCACTCTTCTTCAACGCTTCCGTTTCACTCCTCCTCCTGGTGTCTCTGAGGATGAGCTGGATCTCACACCGATCCTAGGATTCACCCTCAACCCCTCTCCCCATAAGCTGTGTGCTGTGAGCCGCTCCTGACTTTCTTGACGTTCTTAAAAGCCATCTGCAGTTCATCTGTGTGGGGTAACATCAGCAGCTTAAATCATTATTCCTCTCGCCTATAACTCTTTGTCTTGCCACTCCGCAAATTGAACTAGTCTTGTCTGATTTATTTATAATTTATTTCTGTGTTGTTCTACTTCTGCTTTTTCAAAATCAAAGGCAAAGGTTTGAGGTGCAAAACTCAGTGGTGAATGCTGCAGTTCATTCTTGAAGGCTGAAAAGGTAACAGTATCATTTGTAACACCCAGATTGAAATGCCAAGACTCTAGAGAGCTAGCACAAGGCCAGCTGTGAAGACTCTGAAAAACTCCTTGTCACAGGAAGAACCCTTTAGCAGATCCCAGCTCAGATGATGATGATGATGATGATGATGCACAGTCTCAATAAAAACCTTTGATGTGCCCGTTAGGCTGAGGCTGCAGAAGCAGTCTTAACATTTAAATGATCTCCATTTCATAACAACCAGCCTCATGCAGAGAGCGATTTAAAACAAATATTTTCGGTAGGATTTTTTTTTTTTTTTTTTTTTTTTTACAAATGGTTGACAGCCATTTTACCAAGATAAGAAAAAAAAAACATCTAGATTTCACAGACCACAAATTGTTTGTCCAACGAATATATTTTTTATTTTATTTGAGGGACATAAATATAAGCTATACAGTTTTTCTACATTGCTTGCACACATTTGGTGAATCATGGGTCAAATTAATCTTATGCTCACACCTTCTTTGCACATTAAGAGTCGAGGAAGAGGCTGTGGTAGAGGGGCCCCTGTCAGGGTGTGTTGCCACAATACAATGTAGTACTGTAGCTTCACTAAAGTAATTTACAAAATATACAGTAGAATTCTGATGACTGAAAATGTACAGTATTTACTATTTTTACAGAATCAACACAGTGGGCCACACTGGTGGCAGGTGGAGAATGTTCACTGCAGAACAGATTTGACCTTTTTACTGTATATTGAAACCTGTAATTTTGACTTCTTACAGTATATACATGTAATGTGGAAAAATGACTGCAATAAATATTTTTGTGTAAGAATCTTTGCCATTTCTTACACAGTTAAACAAATGTAAATCAATGGTGTGGACAGATCCTTGTTTAGAATATCTTTTATAGTATTTAGCAGTACAAAAACAGAACTACAATATTTTACTGTATATAAATATATATATCAAATACTTTCTGACAGTATATTCCCCAAGTAAGAGTGCTCAGTACAAACCCCAAATTTGAAAACGTTGTCAGTGGTAAAATAGTCAATTTTGTGAGGGTGCACAAAAGTTGAAGGGATGATTTCACAGGTTGATATTGACAGATGTGGTTTTGTGTTATGTTATCCATTGTTAAATAAACGAAAAACATACATTTTCAATTGAGCACAAATTGTAGGTTTTGCTGGAAATGTTTGGTTTTGATGGAAGTATGATGGAGCGTTTTGAGGAGGTGGTGTCATATTGCAAATATCATAGTGTTTTGGTAATTTCAAAGATTAACCAGGATTTCCTAACGGAACAGGGCGACAAATTAAAGAGGTGAATGAATGTCCTAAACGATCTAGCAGACGAGTTTGTTTTTGTTATGTGGTGGAAATGGTCGACTTCTGTATAGGCTGAATGTCTTATATATGCATAGTCATAGAATTAGATGTATTAATTGGGAAAAATGGTATTCTTGTACATTGCAGTCAACCTTATGCATTTAAATGTAGGCCTACCTTGACCTCTTGTACACGCATCTCTGCAATCAATGGCAAGTAAACGTTTTTGACTGTGTTGGTTGACTTCAGTGCCTGCTGTTTGGCCTGATGCCCCTTAATGCCTATGTACCTTGTCACATCCAGCACACTTTGATGGGCACAGGAGTTCTCTTGGCGGCAGATAGAACACCAGTATGCTCATTTGTGGAAACATCAAAACACATTTTCGAACTTGAGCCAGGAACATTGTGTTCCACAGAACTAAATAAAAGGATGGTACGTTTGCAAGAAGCCAGTAGGGTTTTTGGAAAGTTGGTCCGACTAGAAGGTTTTGCCAATGGCTTTTTCCATTGGACTTTGTTGATGATTCAACAGTGTCGCATGTGTGTCTGTGTGTGTATGCACAGATACTCTGTCCCCTCTACCTTTCAGGCTATTTTTTTAACTGAATCATCCTAACTTGATTTATCATGTCATGAATCACTCATTGCATTTACCTACGTCAATTTATGTAATGTAACCCATATGTTTTTACAGAAATTTGAATAAGATGCTTGGCCAGTAATTTGTTTTTAATGTCAAAACATTTGGTTTAATTCTCGCAATATTATATTTTTTTGTAATCTAGAGTATAAGAAGAAATGTGAATGGCAATTGTTCTAGTGCAAAACATTTTCTAGTGAAATATTAAGAAGGGGGGGTTGTGAGAACATAATGTGCTGGAACAAAGAAAGGGCTTAATCAAATTCTTGCAGAAGTGCTTTCAGTCAAGTTATACCACCCCACCCGTAGACGTTGTGTCACTTTGTGTTCTCTTTATCTCAGTAACTATGCAGGAAGATAGGTGTGCCAGTCATGAGGTGAGACATCTCTGATGCTGAGGTCATTCATTGTGGCATTGTGTGAAATGTCTTAATGTCTGTAGACCTGTGGAAAAAGACAAAAATAACTGAAAAGCATTTTGTTTTAGAAGACTTTGATTTGAAGGCCATGGGGTGTAAGTAAGACAGGACAAAAAAACATAATACAAGGTTATTAAAAAAGCCAAACAAACCTATATTTATTTATTTTTTGCTGTTTGCATACTTGTATTAGTCAAATCACAGAAAAAGGCATACAAACGTCGTAAAGCATGCCATTTTGTGAGTTTGAGCATTACCAAGAACACTTTGAGGAAGCATTACACAACCTGCACATACAGCTGTGGCACCTGTCATAATTTGCAGAAGGAGGAAGAAAACCAGGGGCAGCCGTGGCCTACTGGTTAGGGTTTCGGGCTGGTAACCGGAGGATGGCTGGAAAAATCAGTAGGAAAAATGTGGAAGCAATGTGGGAGCTCAGCAAGCAGCTCAGGGTAGCAGCTTCCTTTCATCTTGGATCAGGCCATCAACTAGTAAAACAAATGAGGGAGAAAATATCCTACTGTGTTTTTTACATATTTATTTATTATTATTATTTTTTATTTTATAAATCATTTTGAGCACCTGCCCCCCAAAGTGTCTGTGCACGTGCCTGCATTCACTGGTCAGTACTCAGTATTCCTGGCTACCGTTACACCACGAACACAAAGCTACACTCAAAGATCACTCAAAGCAACTCAGAGAAAAGGTCATTGAAAAGTCAGGGGAAGGATAGAAAAAAATGTCCAAGGCACTTAACACCCCCTTGAAATCTGTTTAAACATTCATCAAGAAATGGAAGGAATATGGCACATGTGTAAATCTGGCTAGAGCAGGCCAGCCCCACAAATTGAGTGACCGTGCAAGAAGGAGCTAGTGAGAGAGGCCAACAAGACACCTATGACTACTCTGAAGGAGTTACAAGCTTCAGCAGCTGAGATGGGCATACAACAACTGTTGCACAAGTTCTTCTCCAATCAAAGCTTTATGGAAGAGAGCCACTGTGTGAGAATGTGAAAAACAAAAACATAATTTTGTGGTTGCCCAACTGCTTTCTGTCTCTTCTGGCTTTATTAAGGAGTATTGTTGTGACTGATTTGTAGGTTTGTGATGAAGTAAACACTCTTCTTTTCAGATCTGGATAAAACTCTGTTCTTGGTCATTTAAATCTTTATTTTGCTAGTACAATACCAACCATAGAAAACTGAGAAAATCTCCAGACAATACTGATTTGACTTGTCACACTAAATCGCACAATACTGATTTTACTTGTCACACTTAAGCTTCCTTGTCCCTCCCTTATTGTTGATTGTCTTCATACACAGATAATTGAGTTTTCATTCCCATGTTTTCCACCACAGTATCACATTGCAGCTGCAGTACAAAGTCCTTCAGAAGCGTAAAGCGGCCATGTTGCATTAATGCCTGTTAGTCAGGCTGAGGCCTCCGCGTCCTTTTAGGAGTCTGCCTGTAGCTTCAAACTGGTGAGTTGTTGCAGCTCACGTGAATCTTGAGCTTCATCTCGTATACTGGTATCCTTCCTAGGAAAAGCACAGGATATTCTCTTTCTTTCTGATATGCTAATTTATTCAATTGCACACACATTGACATACAACACAGCTGCAACAAGTGCAGGTCAATGTCAGTAATGTGATTTTATTAGGGAACGGTTATTGGTACCGCTCAGCATTTGACTATTTCTATCCCTTGTTAGAAAATGACAAAAATGAAATTACACTTTTCACAGTCCAGAGTTCTATCCTGCCTCTTAACCCTGGAATGTTCACAGGATTATGTTGTCTATGTAAACATATATACACACATGACAGTGACACACTGGGCTTAGCAAAGGAAGTATATTCTGTTCTATCGTATGATTATTGTTTGAAAGCTCTGAGAAAATTAGGACAGTACCTGGAGGGGTCAGGCTTTACAGACTCAAACTTTCTCTCTTTGTAGTATGCTCGGTTTTTCATGATGTAAAGCAAAACCAAGTCACAGAGGAAACTCCCCTAGAGAAATCAATGATGGGCATCTGTTAATATCATTTTTAGGCATAATCACAGTATCCACACTAAGAACAGAGAGCAATTTTGAGGGCTAAACTGTGAGGGTAGTGAGTCCAAATATGTAACTAATGGTACTACTGACCTCTACTGGTTTTTCAGCCAAACTACATCTGGCATCTTGAAAATGTCAACAGTGACATCATGATTTCATACTTACAGCACCAAGTAGAGCAAGTCCTGATCCAATGTTAATTAAGGTGGGGATGATACTGAACTTCCCTGCCTATGGAAACAAGTACACCAGTGTAATCAACTTGGATCAGTGTTCACTGCTTTACAAAAGAAAAACAACTAGCATATTTGTCTTACCTTTCCATGAACCATGATGTCTAAACGAATTCCATACACCTTATATAAAGTCCTGTAGGCCTGTTCAGCAGCATCCTTGTAATAGCGGGCATATCTGGAGATGTAATCAGAGCTAGTGTTAATATCTACAATGTGCTACCACAAGGTGATGTCAGTTCTCCTGAATGCAGACAAACACTGCAAACAGTCTGAATGCCCTGAGTCAAGGCCGATTTATGCTCAGTTACGTAAGCCCCTTGCGCGCCCCTTGCACGTCTTTTCACGTCTTGCGTTCGTCGGCCCCTTTTTCTAGACATGCGCCATTTTACGCAAGCCTATTGTTCTGGGTGTGAATTGCTTGGCAACACCCCCAACGCAACGCGTAAGCACCTAGCAATTCATGCTCAACGCAGAACCAAGCAAGGGCCTTCAGGCAGCAGGCTCTACCTGAAATTGTAGCCTGAAGCGACAGAGCTGACGGAGGTGTCCAGACGGGTGAAGCTGTATTTGGGATGACACTGGGACGAGCCCGTGTCCAGATTGCAGTCCCAGTTGATCAGGATCCCAATCGCCCCACCCTGAGAGGACACACAACTGTCATGGTTAGCGGTCCCAGAAAAGAGCTGCTCTGTTGTTGTGCTCTGTTATCACCCAAAAGTGTGTGGTGAAATCGGTCAAGAAGTTTTAGCGTAATCCTGCAGACGAACAAACAAAGAAACGGACAAGCAAACAAACAGACAAACAAAACAGAAAAACAACCTCCTTGGTGGAGGTAAGCCGTTTAAAAGACAAACTGCTGCGCAGTGTGAGTAAGTGGGATTATTCACCATCATCACTGAACAACAAAGACCTGTTTACCAGTGAAATGTCGTGTAATAATGTTGTCTTCTTGTTTTTGTGGAGATGACTATCTGATTAAAATCACTGACCTCACAAATTTCATATTATGTTTCAAAGTAATGTGTTATTACAGTAATACTATGAGGGAACAATGTCACATGAAACCAAATTGCAACAAGAACAATGCCATCAGGGTTATCAACAGGGTTGTTTTCATCATTCAGCTATCTGCTCTAACGGCAAAGTTGTCAAGCTTTTCCCCCTTAACCTTTTATTGTAAAGCGCCTCAGGGAAATAGTGTTGATGTATTTATTGTTCCTCAGAGAAGTACTTTAATAAACTCTTAATATATATATATATATATATATATATATATATATATATATATTTAAGCTATTCGTACTGATTTTAGATAGTTGTAATATTGTTGTGTTATAATTTATGTTGTTGTTGTGTTTTATGTTGTCCCTCATCGCACCAACAGGAGAAGCACTCCAAATTTCATTGTATGCGAATACAATGACAATAAAGGCTTTTCTATTTCTATTTCTAGTACATTGTCTTTGGAAGAGAAATTAGAAATTAAACTTTTGGGCCCACACAGACCAGAAGACTTGATTCTGTTGCAGCCTGGTGAGATAGCCACTTGAACTTTCAAGACAAAATGGTATGACAGAAAGACATGGCTAACTGCTAGCACATCAAAACAAGCACTGTTTTGTTTCCCATGCCTTCTTTTTGGAAATGGTAATGCAGACTCAGTTAGGACAACGGATGGATTCAAATACTTCAAGCATCTGGCAGAAAGAACAGTGAAACACCAAAGCTGTAAAAAACCCATATCAACTGCGCCCTGAAATTGGGACTATTGGGGCGGGTCAACATCATGGCACAGCTAGATAGTGCATATCAACGGAACATTTTAGAGCACAACAAACTGACGGAGAAGAATCGTTATGTAGGCTATCGGGGAAGCTGATATCGTGCCTAAAGCTCTGTGGGAAATGCGAACTGCGCCTGCGTGGTCACGACGAGTCAGTCAGCCGTCTCAGTAAACGCAGGCATTTTAGAGACGATGTGCTAGGGCGACACCAGGCTGAAATGTTGCTGTTATTTGTTTCAGTTGTGCCTTTCGCTTCATATTGTATGCCACACGTGTGCCACAAGCTTAATACATTATGCAAGTTATTTGAGCAATCTGTCTGTCTTATCTTTCTACTTTGTTTCAATAATTTTACTTTAATGCTGTATTATAGGCAACATCTCTGTGTCGCACTGAGCGCTGAAGCATGTGAAATGTATTTTAAATAGGATTTCTGCTCCCTGCTGGCACTAAAAAAGCAGCCCATAGCATATCATACTGGTCTATATAGGCCTAATGCTGATAATAATCAGCTACAGTACACTATTTGTCTGACGGTGACATGGTTATTGTATCAACACAGTCACACCCCGTCGAACTGACTGCATCGCAGTGTGGTCATGTAGTGTTTGTAAAGGTTTTTCTTCCATCCCCCATGCATCTACGGAGTTTTTAATTCATTGCCGGAATTTAAGACGTTCCACCTGGGCCGAATAGGTCTATTTCGCCCAATTTTCCGGCACCAAATTATCTCCAATGACTTTCCATTTGTTGTTATATGGTAAAAGATTGTTCTATTGCCTATCAACATTAATCTCTCCAATATCAGCACATCTAGCAAGGCCTCTCATAGTGTGGAAAGTATGCTTAGTTGAGGAGTAGATATATGTTGGTCAGTGTCTTGGTTTGAGATTAATAGAATGCAAACTGAAACTATAAATGGAGATATGACAAGATTATCATTACAGTGATTGTAGAAAAAGGTTTAACTTAAAATCATGTTTTATCCGCAGTCTTTAATGGATTCATAGTTTGTAACTGATTTATTACAATTTGCAAACATAGCACTTTGATAACAGCAACTGTCAAGTTTCCTTCTAAGTTGCAGTAAACGGCATAGTTTGCACAGTGAGGTGAACTATCCTAGTGGCATTGTTTAACTGAAAAAATTAATGTGTGGCAGACTTTATAGCAGAATGTGTTTTTCTCAAAGGCCTATTTATAACTTTCCCCTACTGCTTTAAAAGCTTTACACTGATTATTGGAGAGAGCCTAAACAATCATTTACCAGCGTGAGACATGACAGCCTGCTCCAACCTCCAGCTATGGTTTCAAGTCCAGTCATCAAGTTATCAGGTTATATCCAATAATGTTAGTCTACTTTACCTCCCACCTGTATTCAGGAGTTTATCACTGCATATATCACTATTCAAACTGATACAAAATGTATACTCACTGCTTGAGCTATGTCCTGAAACCTGTGTCCAGTTTTCCGAATAATATCCCCCAGCCGGAAGATGGGACAGTAAGGATGAACCAACTCATCGTAGGTGCACCTCTGTAAATAAGTCCTGTCTTGTGTCTCAAGGACATTGGATCTGGAATCAATAAAGAACTAAAATTAGCTCCATAACTTCTTGTGTGCTCATTCTAAAGGGGAGCTTTGAACCACTGCATCATGCCACCAACAAGATCCCATGACTCCATTATTTCCCAAGAACTGACCAGACCCTTGACTTACTTTGAGAAGCTGAATCTTGGAAATCTGATGAAGTTCTTGATATAGATGGTAAAGTTTTCAGCTTTTCCTAGCTGTGGCACACTGGCATAAAGAGGGTGATGATTTTCCCACAAACTGTTTTACTCTCATGTGTGTTTCTGATACAAACCCTGGCATTCACCTATTCATGGACATGGACTAACAGTCTGCTTTACAACAGCAATAATTTTATCTACATAGGATTGTTTGATGGAAGCTATTGGTGAATTGGTCTACAGACCATCTATTTCTTAATTTACAAAGGTTCAGTGATGTATATTTCCATCATGTTTAAGTCCTCAGTGAAAGTAAGTGTTGTAGTTAAGAGTTTCTCACTGGGATTTCTGACTCCTTTCAACTGGACACCAGCCATGTATTTCACAGGTCCCAGTGTCATCTCTGTCCTTTTTCAAGCACCGACCAGTCTTTATTCCTAAAGTATAGATAGCACATTATTAAAAAACACTTTCATCAAAGCAGACATGATTCTGTTGAAAATAGTAAGTAAAGGCACAACATATGCCACTACACCCCATCACACCCACCCAAATAAACCTTCATTAAAGGTAAAGCACTCATTTCATGTTTATGTAAGAAGCAAAGCATCTATTATTCCTGTTAGCACCCCATGGTGTTTTGGCTCTTTATAACTTTTTTATTACGTCTCATAATATGGTACTTCTTTAGTCATACCATGACCAGCTGTAACTGCCTCTCCAGGTGGGCAGTCATCATCGTCACTACAGCGGCCATCCAGAACCGTATCACTCTAAAAGAATAACAATCATAAAGCTATTTTAACCGATGGGGCAGTATTCTAAACAAAATATTGAAAGGGAAAAAGCAGAATCAGTTCAGTCAGCCAGGGCTTTACTTTACTTTACTACATTAGCCATATGTCGCTCAATGTAGTGTTCATAATTGTAAGGCTGCATCCACACTTCATAGTCTTGTCCTGGACAGTACTGTGCACTTTCATGATGCACTGTAAACCCGAACAAGTTCAGAGAACTCAAAACTTTTGATGTAACCGATTACATAAGAAAATTTGAGTACATATATATATTTTTTTTAAGTAAACTTAACTCAAAAATTATACATGAAGGAATGAAAATGTATAATTTTTGAGTTAAGTTTACTTAAAAAAAATAATATATGTACTCAAATTTTCTTATGTAATCGGTTACATCAAAAGTTTTGAGTTCTCTGAACTTGTTCGGGTTTACAGTGTGCCTTGAACAAGAGGCAAGCCAGGCTGGCTATGCCTGAGAGGCTCAATGTAGAGTTGGGATGTTTACATACCAGTCCACTGGCTCTTCAAATTAAGTGCTCGAAATGCAGATGGAGTTGAGACAGCCAGGGCTGTACTGGTTAGCCATATTAGGTGTAAAGGTTGGTGAGGGACTGCTGTTAAAGGGCTTAAAGTGGCACAGACGCTCAGCAGAGGAGACACACATGTAGATCTGCATTTAAATCTTACTCCACTATGCCTCAGTTAGACATGTTACAGTCCTCCCTGTGGTATTAACCTCACTGGGAAAGGTGGACATCACTGGCACTTAATGATGTTTGTTTAGTTACCTCAGTGGACATTAAATATGTTTTCATTTTTCAGAAAAGGCCTCTATTTATGTGTTAAAGGTACAGTGTGTATCAGGGGGTTCATTACATGAAATATATAATAATCTTTTTGAAAGTGTATAATCACCGGCAACTACGAATTTTTGAGAGATATACAGGGATTTTTGATTTGTGTGGCACCCCACCTGTCTGCTTGTAAACACATAGAGAGGCACTTACTTCTGCACAGTTGTCTAATTTCTGATTTGGTGTTTCTATAAAATTGGTTGTGATGAAAAGATTAGCATCACCCTGCAAGAAAAATAAATAAATAAATCTTAGACCTGTGATATCATCGAGAGATTAAAGAAATGATAAGATAGAGCAGGCAAGTTTTAATAACATTTCACAAGAACTACATCATTGCCGCATCTGGACTCACGTGAGTTGGAATTACATAGTCCTCCGGTCCCCACAAACTGAATCCCGTGTCGCTGGAATTGATTGATACAACTCCCTTCACTTTGGTGATTACAGAGCTCTGTACGGACTCCTCTACTGCTTGATAGCCCTTCTTCGTTATAAAAACCCACCTAGGCAAAAGATAAAAGTGGACACACATTTATACATCAACTACGAGAAGGATCACCAAGAAAAATCACTTCGTATTACCAAGAAAGTAAATTAGTTATCCGTTAACAGTTAATCCGTTAAAGGTCTACACGTACATTGACAGCGGGTGTGCGCTTACCCGATTATGTATCCGATGATACACAGCTGAATAACTCTGTATAATATGCCAACTTTCTTACTTTCCGCAATTACATATTTTTCAGTTTTATAATCAAACGCCCCCAGAAAGATTTTCTTCAACGTTGACATGCCCATGCTCGGGCGATGGGACTGCGGTTAGGCACCGCAATGAAGATGGTTTGATATTTGACATTCGCTGGATATTTGATATTTGAACTTTGGATAAGTACACGTCAATCCTGTTTTCTTCAGGCAGGCGGTAGCACTACCTTTCGCTTGTGGCTTCAACGAACTCAACATGCGGCTGAAATAGATCCTCCTTACTGAAGTCAACAAATGGAATATTTATCGGTTTGTAAAGCTATGCATATAAAAATGCTACTCTTATTTAAAAATCTAACTCAACAATCTGACTAACAGCTATACGTGCAGTAGGCCTTTACTTGGCAGTATGAGCATGAAATGGAAATAGCTACTGAAAGCTCTTAGCAAGCTCTATGCATGCATGTAAAGCGTGAATATTTACATAATGGTCCTCCTAACCTTCCTTGGGATCAGCCTGCTATATGTCTCATGCATGGGAAAACAAAATTATTTAATTCATGCCTACACTTCAACCATAACCATGCACTTGGTTGGTTAAAGGTAAAGCCATGCAAATATGAATGCCACTTGCTGTGCTGTCTGTATTGTTTGGATATAAAAACATAGTTTTGAATTGCTTTATATTTGTGAATCTTAACAGTGCATTTACAAATAATTTTACTGAAAGATCACACGGAAGGACATGTGAGACAGATTTAATACAAATCCAAACAGATGCAAATACTCAAATAATGAGCTTGGATCTCCTGAATATGGATTCATTTTTGGATCTGGTACCTTTTTTTATAGCGTATACATAGAGCCGTGTCAAGAAAATGCCAATTTTATTTGCGTTTACACAGAAACAACGTCATGGAACATGCGCATAAAGTGACAGACGACAGAAGCCAAAATCCAAATAGCTCAGGATTGGCTAACCAGTCCATCCAAAGAGCCATAATAAAACCCAACACCATTCCGAAGAGCCACACTCTAACCAGACCATCAATGGCATGAAATGGTTTAACATAACATATGAGCCATGGAGAAGAGGTGATGGAGAATAATAATTGTATTTAATAAATGTTTTCAAAATACAGGGGAGCAAGGTGGCAGTGAAATAACTGTAACAACACACTCTCTCTCTTTCAATCACTCACACGCACACATACACTCCAACTAACTCAATCACAGAAGGAAAAAAAAACTGTGTACATAACTGTGTCTCAATAAGGTTGTTAAGGTCAGATATCCTCTGTTAAACGGTTTGGCGTCACAGCTACAGGTATGACATTAATTGTAGTGTCAACAAACAAAAATTCAACAAGAAATGCCACACGATAAAACAACTTTATTAAATTCAAATTATAAATTGTAACTGTAGGCCTTTAAATCAAGGAAAATGTGTTAACCATCCATTTATCAATGTATCTACTGTACCTACACTGTTACATAAACTGTAAGTTTCAATTACGGTTTGCACTAAACATACATTGAACAGTTAGTTTTAATACTATAGGTCTAAATAAGAGCATTCTCCTTACTCAACGTGATCTCCAAAACCAGGAAGCATATGCTACTGGTTTCAGTGTGTGGTCTTCTTGTTTCTGTAGCAGGACAGCTCCCAAGGTGTACTAGGATGAGTCGGCAGACACAACTGTATATGGCTCCTCCATGGCAGCGACCGCTTTTATCTTGTTTGGATCCGCTCTGACGCTCTGACGCCCTGAGCGTTGATATCTTGCCAGATAGATGACGTGCTGGTCTACGCTGAGACGCAGTCAACCAATGATGGCCGCCTGTGGAAAGTGCTGAAAAGGCTGAAAGAGAAGGGTGCGGCACTGAAAACAGGAAAATGTAAGTTTTCAAAAAGCTCAGTCAAGTTTCTGGGTCAAGTCATCGATGCTCAAGGCGTCAGAGCGGATCCAAACAAGATAAAAGCGGTCGCTGCCATGGAGGAGCCATATACAGTTGTGTCTGCCGACTCATCCTAGTACGCCTTGGGAGCTGTCCTGCTACAGTATGCACCGTTTGCGGGAGAGCTAACAGTGGGAAACTAAGAATTAAAGACTTGTCATACCCCGACGTACTGGAGAAACTACATGCAGACCATCTCGGCATAGTCGAGTACCGGGACCGAGCCAGACAGTCAGTCTGGTGGCCAGGTTTAAGCACCCAGCTCAAGAACCTCGTAGAAGTGTGTGACACCCGTGCGTGACCTACCGAGCCACTCCTTTATCCAATGGTCATAGTCCAGCTGAACTGCTGATGGGTAGACGCAACAGTGCCCGTCGTATGATCTTCTCTCCGACCCAGATGGACTAATCTGCAACAACTGAGATGAAAGGAGCAAGAAAGCAAAAAGAGACTGCAGCGTGACTTCAACAGGCGACACAGAGCTCACCATCTGCTTTGGCTCAACACTGGCGACCATGTCTGGGTGTCAGACACGAAGGAAAGAGGGACAGTGCTGAATGCTGCCCACACACCGAGGTCGTACCTGGTGGAGACCCCCAGCGGAGTTCTTCGCCATAATCGAAGGCATCTCGTCAACACACCTGTTGCCCCAGGAGAGCCTGATGCTCAATCGGACACTGCTGCCACTGAACCACTGCCAGCAGTGCACAATTCTGCTGGCAGTGGTTCTACCCGGCAAGAGAGGGAAGAGTAGCCTGGCCATTACCAGCCTGTGACTCCATTTCATTCCGTCTTTCAGTCTGGGCCAACCCAATGCATTTTGGTTTCCGAGATGGGCGGGTGCTTATCTTGAGGTTTAAAATCATTGGAGTTCCCTTAACCAATCAGCAACGTTTAGTAAGCATTCGGTAGATTAAACTCTTCCCAAAGCCAGTTGGGAGAAGAGCTACGACGTCCTTTCCAATCATAAAACTTACAAGAAAATACTCTTGTTCTCCTTTTAATTTTCTGATGTTCTCGAGAGTTGAGACAACTTTTCCGATAGCTTTTCGTGTCTTTTCCTCCAAGGCGAGTTTTGCGTCACAGCTCTGAACTGTTCGCTGATTGGTCCTGCAAAATTTTGAGTTCTGGAGACGATTGTCAATGGGGTTGGGCCAGACTGAGTATGAGCTTGAAATCAATTCAGGCGGAAATACGTAGGCTGGTGTCACCAGGCTAAGGGAAGAGTGCCAGGGCACCTGAAACACTTTGTTACTAGTTACAGTACTGAGTGGCCCAAGGGGCAGAATAACCCCCTCATTTGAAGGACTGAGCAGTCTACCTCACCTTCATAGTTAGTTGTGTGATGTTGAGTGTTTTGTGTGTGACAGATTTGGTGAAGTTCGAGTCATCTGTTGAGAATATTTAGTTGTAAGAAAAGGACATTACAAATATCGAGTACTACATTGATAAAAATGGTAGAATGAGTTTAATAATGAGTTGACAGTAAAACAAAGAAGTATTGATATGTAAGTGAAATGGTTATTACAGAACTAAGAAAGGGGATGTCATGTTAGTGAATGAATGCTGCCCCCTACAGGCTAGGGGGGGGGGGATCATGCGTTGTATGATGTACTGATAAACACGTTACAGTGAAGCTCCAGTCATCTGCACCAATCCGGTGTTGTCTCGTCCTACTTTAGGTGCGGAATACTGAAGAAAAAAAAACTCAACTCTGGGGGAATCTTTTCAAAACCCTCCAAGATAATGGTCATTTCACTAGTGATTTCTTGGATAAAACTCTCATCCAGTTCTGCTTCCCAACCTTGTGCAGGTAACACCAGATTACGTCTATACAGTGCCGGTCAGTCCCTAAAGCAGATACTGGATATGTACATGACATACGTAGATGATTGATGATTCCATGACCCATAAAAGACATGCATGTATACATGATACATACAGAATTACTATAAAAATGGATATGAAAATGGGGGGTGCTCCCAAACCTGGATTAAGGTAAGGGAAGAAACAGGGATACTGTAGCGAATCCATTTCAACCGCATGTTGAGTTCGTTGAAGCCCCAAGCGAAAGGTAGTACGTAGGCTACACTACCGCCTGCCTGAAGAAAACAGGCTTGACGTGTTCTAATCGAAAGTTCAAATATCGAATATCCAGCGAATGTCAAATCTCAAACCATCTTCATTGCGGTGGCTAACCCAATCAGTCCAATCGCCCGAGCATGGGCATGTCAACATTGAAGAAAATCTTTCTGGGGGCGTTTGATTATAAAACTGAAAAATATATAATTGCGGAAAGTAAGAAAGTTGGCATATTATACAGAGTTATTCAGCTGTGTATCATCGGATACATAATCGGGTAAGCACCCACCCGCTGTCAATGTACGTGTAGACTTTAAACGGATTAACTGTTAACGGATAACTAACTTACTTTCTTGGTAATATGAAGTGATTTTTCTTGATCCTTCTCGTAGTTGATGTAAAAATGTGTCCCCTTTTATCTTTTGTCTAGGTGGGTTTTTATAACGACGAAGGGCTATCAAGCAGTAGAGGAGTCCGTACAGAGCTCTGTAATCACCAAAGTGAAGGGAGTTGTATCAGTCAATTCCAGCGACACGGGATTCAGTTTGTGGGGACCGGAGGACTATGTAATTCCAAATCACGTGAGTCCAGATACGGCAATGATGTAGTTCTTGTTAAATGTTATTAAAACTTGCCTGCTCTATCTTATCATGTCTTTAATCTCTCGATGATATCACAGGTATACGATTTCTAGTTTCTAAATATTCAAATAAATTACAATAACTGTTAAGATAACTATTAACTATGTAAGATATTTTCTTATTTTTTTTCTTGCAGGGTGATGCTAATCTTTTCATCACAACCAATTTTATAGAAACACCAAATCAGAAATTAGACAACTGTGCAGAAGTAAGTGCCTCTCCTACAGTGTTTACAAGCAGACAGGTGGGGTGCCACACAAATCAATATTCCCTGTATACCTCTCTGAATTCTGAATAACATCATTATTAAATCCTTAAATTTGTGAAACATTTGGGATTTTGCACTCAATTATAAGTATGATCCTCTTTTTGTCAAACTTTGGGTTCTGACATTTATCATTTCATAAAATGGTTAACCAGTACCAGCAACCACTAATTTCTCTTCGTTCTTTTCCTCTTCTTCAACCACTTCAATGTAAAATAAAATAAAATAAAAAAAGTGAAAATCCCTCTCTTAAGCCAGTTTTGTCCATTCTGGGCCATTCTGGTGGCTTCCATGGAATTTTATCTGCCCCCATATAGATATAAAGGGCTTGTTCTAAGCTAACGAAAACACAACAATTCATAGTTGCAGATGATTATACACTTATTATACATTAAATATTATTATATGGTTCATTTAATAAACCCCCTGAATCCTACGCACTGTATCTTTAACGCATGAATAGCCCTTGCAAGAGGCCATTTCTGAAAAATTAAAACACATTTAGTGTCCACTGAGGTAACTAAACAAACATCATTAAGTGCCAGTGATGGCCACCTTTCCCAGTGACTTTATACCACAGGGAGGACTGTAACATGTCAAACTGAGGCATAGTGGTATAAGATTTAAATGCAGATCTACAGAGTCTCCTATGTGCCACTTTTAGCCCTTTAACAGCAGTCCCACACCAACCTTTACACCTAATAAGGCTAACCAGTACAGCCCTGGCTGACTCAACTCTGTCTGCATTTCGAGCACTTCATTTGAAGAGGCAGTGGACCCAACTCTCCATTGAGCCTCAGGCATAGCCAGCCTGGGTTGCCTCTTGTTCAAGGCATCATGAAAGTGCACATTTCTGTCCAGGACGAGACCATGAAATGTGGATGCATCCTTACAATTATGAACACTACATTGAGCGACATAAGGCTAATGTAGTAAAGTAAAGTAAAGCCCTGGCTGACTGAACGGTTTCTGCTTTTTCCCTTTCAATATTTTGTTTAGAATGATGCCCCATCAGTTAAAATAGCTTCATGTTTGTTATCCTTTTAGAGCATTAAGGTTGTGGATGGCCGCTGTAGTGACAATGATGACTGCCCACCTGGAGAGGCCGTTAGAGCTGGTCATGGTATGACTAAGGAAGTATCATATTATGAGAGTGCAATTAGGCTATTCAGTCGTAATAAACAAGCAAAGTCCCCATGAAGTGCTAACAGGAAAAAATACGCTTTGCTTTTTGAAGGTTTATTTGGCTGGATCTGCTGGGGTGTAGTGGCATTTCTTTTGCTTTTCAGCAGAATCATGGTCTGCTTTGATGAAAGTGTCATTTTTCTCATTCACATGTGCTATACTTTAGGAATAAAGACTGGCCGGTGCTTGAAAAAGGACAGAGATGACTCTGGGACCTGTGAAATACATGGCTGGTGTCCAGTTGAAAGGAGTCAGAAATCCAAGTGAGAAACTCTTTCCTACAGCAACACTTACTTTCACTGTGAACGTATACATGTGGAAATATACTGTACATCACTGAATTATTTTCTTTATAAATTAAGAAATAAATGGTCTGTAGACCAATTTGCCAAGAGCTTCCATCAAACAATCCTATTTAGATATGATTACTGTTGTAAAGCAGACTGTTAGTCCATGTCCATGAATAGGTGAATGCCAGGGTTTGTATCAGAAACATACATGAGAGTAAAACTTTTCGTAGAAAAATCATCAATCTCTTTATGACAGTGTACCACAGCTAGGAAAAGCTGAAAACTTTACCATCTTCATCAAGAACTTCATCAAATTCCCAAGATTCAGCTTCTCAAAGTAAGTCAAGGGTCTGGGTTAGGTCAGTTCAAATAATGGAGTCATGTGAACTTGTTGGTGGCACGATGCCGTGGCTCAAAGCTCCCCTCTCGAATGAGCACACAAGAAGTTATGGAAATCAATTTAGTTCTTTATTGATTCCAGATCAAATGTCCTTGAGACACAAGACAGGACTTATTTTCAGAAGTGCAACTACGATGAGTTGGTTCATCCTTACTGTCCCATTTTCCGTCTGGGGGATATTACTAGGAAAACTGGACACAGGTTTCAGGACATAGCTCAAGCAGTGAGTATACGTTTTGTACCAGTTTGACAAGTGTAATATGCAGTGAAAACTACTGAATACAGGTGGAGGGTAAGGTAGACTAACATTATTGTCTATGACCTGATAACTTGACTTGACTGGAAACCATAGCTGGAGATTGGAGCACCCTGTCATGTCTCACGCTGGTACATTTTTCTTTAGGCTCTCAGATAATCAGTGTGAAGCTTTTAAAGCAGTAGGGGAAAGTTTTAAATAGGCCTTTGAGAAAAACACATTCTGCCACAAAGTCTGCCACTGTTCACAGTACTTTTTTTTCAGTTAAACGATGTTACCAGGATAGTTAACATCGTTGTGCAAACTATGCCTTTTACTGCAACTTGACAGTTGCTGTTATCAAAGTGCTATGTTTGCACATTGTAAATATCAGTTATGAAATATAAATCCATTAAAAACTGCGGATAAAACATGATTTTAAGTATGAAAACCTTTTTCTTCAATCACTGTGATGATAATCTTGTCATATCTCCATTTATAGTTTAAGTTTGCATTCTACAAATCTCAAACCAAGACACTGACCAACATATATTTACTCCTCAACCACGCATACTTTCCACACTATGAGGCCTTGCTAGATGTGCTGATAATGGAGAGATTAATGTTGATAATCAATAGAACAATCTTTTACCATATAACAACAAATGGAAAGTCATTGGAGATAATTTGGTGCCGGAAACTTGGGCAAAAAAGACCTATTCCGCCCAGGTGGAACGTCTTCAATTCCGGCAATAAATTACAGTAAAAACTCCGTCAATGGGGGGTGGAAGAAATTTTTTACAAACACTACATGACTACACTGCGATGTAGTCAGTTTGAGGGTGTGTGACTTGGACCTTTTAAAACAGGTCTGACAAGATACAATTACCATGTCACCGTCAGACAAATAGAGGTAGCTGGTTATTATCAGCATTAGGCCTGTATGGACCAGTAAGATATGCTATGGGTTGCTTTTTGAGTGCCAACAGGGAGCAGAAATCCTATTTAAAATACATTTCACATACTTCAGCACTCAGTGCGACACAGAGATGTTGCCTATAATACAGCATTAAAGTAAAATTATTGAAACAAAGTAGAAAGATAAGACAGACACATTGCTCAAATAACTTGCATAATGTATTAAGCTTGTGGCACACGTGTGGCATACAATATGAAGTGAAAGGCACAACTGAAACAAATAACAGCAACATTTCATCCTGGTGTCGCCCTAGCACATCGTCTCAAAAATGCCTGGGTTTACTGAGACGGCTGACTCGTCGTGACTACGCAGGCCCAGTTTGCATTTCCCACAGAGCTTTAGGCACGATATCAGCTTCCCCGATAGCCTACGTAACGATTCTCAAAAGTTTGTTGTGCTCTAAAATGTTCCGCTGATATGCACTATCTAGCTGTGCCATGATGTTGACCCGCCCCAATAGTCCCAATTTCAGGGCGCAGTTGATATGGGTTTTTTACAGCTTTGGTGTTTCACTGTTCTTTCTGCCAGATGCATTGAATCCATCCGTTGTCCTAACTTAATCTGCATTACCATATCCAAAAGGAAGGCATGGGAAACAAAACAGTGCTTGTTTTGATGTGCTAGCAGTTAGCCATGCCTTTCTGTCATACCATTCCGTCTTGAAAGTTCAAGTCGCTTTCTCACCAGGCTGCAACAAAATCAAGTCTTCTGGTCTGTGTGGCCCCAAAAGTTTAATTTCTAATTTCTCTTGCAACGACAATGTACTAGAAATAGAAAACCCTAACCCTAACCCAAGATACTGAACAATAAACTGTGTTTACCTTTTCTCACTTCGTAGAGTTTTGAATTTTGGTCGTTAGTTTCAACCCTGTTGATAACCCTGATGGCATTGTTCTTGTTGCAAATTTTCATGTGACACTGTTCCATCATAGTATTAATAACACATTACTTTGAAACATAACATGAAATTCGTGAGGTCAGTGATTTAAATCAGATAGTCATCTCCACAAAAACAAGAACACAACATTATTACATGACATTTCACTGGTAAACAGGTCTTTGTTGTTCAGTGATGATGGTGAATAATCCCACTCACTCCCACTGCCCAGCAGTTTGTCTTTTAAACTGCTTACTTCCACCAAGGAGGTTGTTTTTCTGTTTGTTTGTTTGTTTGTTTGTTTGTCTGTCTCTTTGTCTGCAGGATTATGCTAAAACTACCTGACTGATTCCACCACCTATTTTTGTGTAATATCAGAACACAACAACGGAGCAGCTCTTTTCTGGGCCGCTAACCAAGACAGTTGTGTGTCCTCTCAGGGTGCGGCGATTGGGATCCTGATCAACTGGGACTGCAATCTGGACCTTGACTCGTCCCAGTGCCATCCCAAATATAGCTTCACCCGTCTGGACACCTCTGACAGCTCTGTCGCGTTAGGATACAATTTCAGGTAGAGCCTTTCAGGTGACTCAGAACAGTCAGACTGTTAGCAATGTTTTTTCTCCATTCCGCAGAACCAGAGGTGTCAAGTAACGAAGTACAAATACTGCGTTACTTTACTTAAGTAGAAATTTTGGGTATCTATACTTTACTGGAGAATTCTTTTTTCAGACGTCTTTCTACTTTTACTCGTTACATTTTCACGCAAATATCTGTACTTTCTACTCCCTACATTTTAAAAATAGCCTCGTTACTCCTTATCATTTTGGTTTGTTTTCATTCCGGCTTGTCATCGTTCAAAAACACACGTCACACACAAAAAACCTAGCCGGATAAATCGTGCCATCCGGATAGAGTGAATTTGATTGTGGTTGGATGAGAAGTATGAACATATACCATTCCGACACCCTATTGGTTTTCTACGCAATGCACATGCGGATGACACAAATCAACCGTTACAAATCATGTCACTCTCCAGCAAGGACAGCAGAAAAGCCCCTTACAAAAATGTCCGTGTCAGAGAACTCCTTCACCAGCGAAATATCCAGCGAAATAACAAACTCCCAAGTGTCAGCGAGGAGGTTGATGGCCAACAAGACCAGCCAACACTTTTACATCCCTGGCCGTACCTGGAAGATTTTTATGAGATGCGCAAAAGCAATTCTTTTCGAATGCGCTGCAAGCTCTGCGCACCCAAGTACCACGAGCTAATGGCTTTCAAAAACTCGACGTCAAAAACACCAGTCCGTTGATTTAATGTATGCACTACATTACCTCACTAAAGGTTATTGATAACATTCCACTGAAGTTTGACTTTTTGCACTATTACAATACTTATAGGCAACTAGTTATCTTGTCTGCCGCTCCATGAAACGCATGTTAATGCTCAGTAGTACACATATGGTACCTTAATGTATTTGCATTCATAAAATGTAATAATAATTTTCAATGGGCATATATGCTGCTGAAACGGGTAGCCTAGTGCATCGGACATTTTTCAACATTACATTTTAATACAACATTATAGTCATTTTGGCCTTTAGAAAAATACTTTTTTTGAGGGAGGTGGGGTAGTGCACTATAGGCCCCTGAGATGCGGCTTAAATGTGTGTCGTTTATGGAAAAAAAATTCTTACATTACTTTTACTTTTCTACTTTTAAGTAGTTTTGAAAACCAGTACTTTTATACTTTTACTTAAGTAAAAAGCTTGAGTTGATACTTCTACTTTTACAAAAGTATTTTTAAACCCTTGTATTTTTACTTCTACTTAAGTAATGAATGTGAATACTTTTGACACCTCTGCGCAGAACTGACATCACCTTGTGTCATGCAAATTAGATATTAACATTAGCGCTGAATACATCTCCAGATATGCCCGCTATTACAAGAATGCAGCTGGACAGACCTACAGGACTTTATTTAAGGTGTATGGAATTCGTTTCGACATCATGGTTCATGGAAAGGTATGACATACAGTAAATGCTCATTGTTTTTCTTTTGTAAAGCAGGGAACACGATGCATTGATTACACTGGTGTACTTGTTTCCATAGGCAGGGAAGTTCAGTATCATCCCCACCTTAATTAACATTGGATCAGGACTTGCTCTACTGGGTGCTGTAAGTATGAAATCATGATGTCACTGTTGACATTTTCAAGATGCCAGATGTAGTTTGGCTGAATAACCAGTAGAGGTACCATGAATTACAGTTTTGGACTCACTACCCTCACAGTTTAGCTCTCAAAATTGCTCTCTGTTCTTACTGTGGATACTGTGATTATGCCTAAAAATGATATTAACAGATGCCCATCATTGATTTTCTCTAGGGGACTTTCTTCTGTGACCTGGTTCTGCTTTACATCATGAAAAACCGAGCATACTACAAAGAGAGAAAGTTTGAGTCTGTAAAGCCTGACCCCTCCAGGTACTGTCCTAATTTTCTCAGAGCTTTCAAACAATAATCATACGATAGAACAGAATGTACTTACTTAACTAAGCCCAGTGTGTCACTGTCATGTGTGTATATGTGTTAACATAGGCAACATAATGCTGTGAACATTCCAGGGTTAAAAGGTTTAAATCAGGCAGGATAGAACTCTGGACTGTGGAAAGTGTCATTTCATTTTTGTCATTTTCTAACAAGGGATAGAAATAGACAAATGCTGAGCGGTACCAATAACCTTTCCCTAATATAATCACATTGACCTGTACTTGTTGCAGCTGTGTTGTATGTCAATTGAATTAGTGAGCATATCAGAAAGAAAGAAAATATCCTGTGCTTTTCCTAGGAATGAATCCTGTACACGAGATGGAGCTCAAGAGGAAGATTCACGTGAGCTGCAACAACTCACCAGTCTGAAGCTACAGGCAGACTCCGAAAAGGATGCGGAGGCCTCAGCCTGACTAACAGGCGTCAATGCAACATGGCTGCTTTACGCTTCTCAAGGACTTTGTATTGCAGCTGCAATGTGATACTCTGGAGGGAAAAATGTGAATGAAAACTCAATAATCTGTATGTGAAGACAATCAACAATTAGGGAAGGGACAAGGAAGCTTAAGTGTGACAAGTAAAATCACTATTGTGTGATTTAGTGTGACAAGTAAAATCAGTATTGTCTCGAGATTTGCTCAGTTTTCTATGGTTGGTATTGTACCAGCAAAATAAAGATTTTTTTTCCTGAACGACCAAGAACAGAGTTTTATCCAGATCTAAAAAGAAGAGTGTGTACTTCATCACAAACCTACTAATCAGTCACGACAATACTCCTTAATAAAGCCAGAAGAGACAGAAAGCAGTTGGGCAACCACAAAATGGCCGCACGTTATGCTGATGTTATTTTTGTTTTTCACATTCTCACACAGTGGCTCTCTTCCTTAAAGCTTTGATTGGTGAAGAACTTGTGCAACAGTTGTTGTATGCCCATCTCAGCTGCTGAAGTTTGTAACTCCTTCAGAGTAGTCATAGGTGTCTTGTTGGCCTCTCTCACTAGTCACCTTCTTGCACGGTCACTCAATTTGTGGGGACGGCCTGCTCTTGTCAGATTTACAAGTGCCATATTCCTTCCATTTCTTGATGATGGGTTAAACAGATTTCAAGGGGGTGTTAAGTGCCTTGGACTTTTTTTCTATCCTTCCCCTGACTTATACTTTTCAATAACTTTTTCTCTGAGTTGCTTTGAGTGATATTTGGTCTTCATGGTGTAACGGTAGCCAGGAATACTGATTACTGAGTACTCACCAGTGAATGGACCTTCCAGACAAAGGTGTCGCTATACTACAATCACTTAAGACACATTCACTGCACACAGATCCCCATTTCACTAATTGTGAGACTTCTAGCACCAATTGGCTGGACCTCTGTTGAATTAGGTCAGTCACTTTAAAGGAGGGGAATACTTATGCAATCACTTATTTTTCATTACATATTTTTATTTAATTAGCATGATTGTGTAGAAATCTGTTTTCATTTTGACATTAAAGAGGGCTATTTTGTGGGGGTTTTTTCTGTCAAAAAAGCCAACTTATATTGACCATGATTGATTTATAAAAGCAATAAAGGGGAAAACATCCAAGGGGGTGAATACTTATTGAAGGCACTGTAAATGGGGCACAGTAATGTGTGAAAGGATGTTGTGGTAAGCATGACAACCACAAATCTTCTGCATAATTGTCAAGTCTCGTGTTTTATGCCACGTATGTGACATTAAACACGGATCACACTAAATCTCACAGAGTTTCATACTCAATAGTACAGACTATTAATAGTTAATAGTCTATTAACTAAATAATTAATAGAAGGGCACTAGAAGAGCACAGACCTCCACTAAGGCCAAATGCCCCATCTCACAATCTTACAGAAAGTGGACAAAAATCCTGAATCGCCAAAACCCCCTTGACCCCGATCAGCTCAAGAATGTAATGAGTTCTTACATGGTCCATTTCCACTCTTCTACAAAGCTTCATGAAAATCAGTCAGGTAATTTCAACATAATCCTTCTGATAAATATTCCTATTGCTTATTCTCACCTTAACATCCAAAGGGGCCTAATGTACAACTAAATGTGCAACTTAAGGGTACAGTCATTTGTGAAAGGAAGTTCTAGTGAGCTTTAGAACCACAAATATTTAGCATAACTGTCAAGTCTTGAGTTTTATCCGTGAGACTCAGATTTGCAACATCTCATGTCTCACATACATGACACTTAACATGGATCACACTAAAACTCCCGGAATTTCACACTCAATATTACAGAATAAGAATAACTAGAAGGGCACTAGGAGAGCGCAGACCTCCTCCAAGGCCAAATGCCTCATCTCACAGTTACAAAAAGTGGGAAACAAATTCTGGATCAGCCTCTTGAACCTGATCCGCTTTTTTTCAATAATTCTTTCTTCCATGGCCCATTTTCACTCCTCCACAAAGTTTCATGAGTGAATCTGTGAGTCTCAAAGATAAAACACACGACTTGACAGTTATGCAAAAGATGTGTGGTTGTAATGCTCACTAGAACTTTCTTTCACACACGTGGCTTTAGTTGAGATGGCCCTTTGGACATGTAAGTGAAAGTTGAGTATGTGAACCTGTCTCCTGTGAGACGAGAAGAGGTTTCAGAAGTGTAATGCGCTTGGGTTGTAGTTTTGTCTTTCATGTGTACCGTTAAAAGCTGTGTGTAAAGCCTAATTTATACTTCTGCAGCCCTCTCCGTCCTCGAAAAAAAAAATGGGCGGGCGGGGGCAGGCGGTTGATTCAGAAAAAATTGAACGTACTGGTCGGGCTTACATACTACTCCGACGGCTATGCGTCCTAAAGCCTATTCAATCTATTCAACGCCGGAGCGCTGGGTGGGGTAACTACTGATTGTCGAGCCCGTAGCTACCACATAACCTCTTTATTGGAAATCATTGATTGTTTTTCCTCCCAACTGTCACTGACATGACACGGATGCTTCTTCAGGACCTGTCGGGCAGGTGCCGTCACATGGGCCTTGGAGACATGTAGCTCAGTTAACATAGGCATGTCTAATGCTATATATTCACTTGAGTAGGCAAATGTATCTCCATCGTGGTGGTCATTTTTTTGTGAGAAACATTGAGATTTATAACAAAACGATATGCTTATCTTACATACAATACAGAAACTATTATAAAACGATCCAATAAAATGAATACGTTCTTATTTTCTTTTGTTTTTTTGTCACATTCATACTGCAATGATCGCTGGGTAACCTTTGAATAACTACAACGCTATGACAATGCACTTCATTGGCAACGAGACGGTTGCCCTTGTCAAAAAGTGGTAACGTGAATGAGTCACTATGAAACAAAGCATGCACACTTCGAACAAAATTACCCCCCCAAACTCTGAGGACAGGGCCAGAAAAATAAACCCACGGTATTCATCATACATCATGCAGTGTTATAGTTATGTCAGACACACAGCAAGAACATGCATACCTCAACATACAGTTGTGGGACTGCGATTTCAACCATGAATATGTTGAAAAACACATACATTAGCACACTTACTAATGATCCTCTGCCAGGCTCTCACACACGAAAAGTTGATTCCAAAACTCTCGAATTTAAGACAGAGTGGACTGACAAGTAGGCTATGCATTTGTGCTGCTTGAGGGCAGGACAAAACCGATGTGTTTAATCTGCAACGAGACGGTTGCCCTTGTCAAAAGTGTTAGCGTGAAACGTCACTATAAAACAAAGCATGCACACTTCGAACAGAAATACCCGTAGAACTATGAAGTAAGGGGCAGAAAAATAAACCCACTGCAGTCTTCATACCCATCCACATGCAGTGTTATAGTTATATCAGAAACACAACAAGAGAATGCATACACATACATGCCAATAAACATGATTCTGATTCTGATACCTCAACATACAGTTGTGAGACTGCCTTTTCAACCATGAATATGATGAAAAACACATACAGGAGCACACTCACTTATTATCCTCTGCCTGGACACCTTTAATGCCCAATTTTCAAGAAGACGACCTTAGAGAAATCGTTGTGTGTGTGGTAGTCGTTTATTGTATAAATTCCTCCTCCCGGTAATCCTCACAACAGCGAATGATGGCAACTAACAGACAATGGTTGATGGTGGAGCTGGACTAGTTTGAGTTATAAGCAGAGGACGTGCTTGTAGCGATTTGAGCGACAACTACAACAACAACAGAACAGGAGACAGGTGGTACGTACGTTTACTAGATTTTCCGCTAAATCAAGCGTTAGCGTATTCACAATAACTCTCAAAAGTGTACTACTAATGTAGCTAGCCTCGCTGCTAACAACGTTGTCGTGCCGATTATGCTCTCACACGCCACCCTCATTGAGGCAAAAGTAATGTTTGACTCAAATGTCTTTCACTGCCATTTTATGTAAAGTCAGTCATTCTAAATAGGTTCTACACATACATGAAATACATTTCCTATTTAATAGATGCAAAGTAATTATGCTGCCAGCATTACTCCGTAGCAAATTACGTTAGATGTCAGTTGAAGCTGGTTGGAGAAGGCACTTTCAACACCGAGCCACCAGCCAAGAGACCAACAGTGGTCGGGAGAAATGTACTTTTCGAGGGTTTATATAAAATACGGTAGCCTAATGCTGCATGTTGTGCAGCTTTGTAGTTTACCAAAGTCGTACTAAAACATTTTGACAGAAAACAGGAAATGTGAGGTCCTGACATGTGCGATTCCGGAAATGATGTCGTAAACTGGCCAATCACAGCCAAGGGGGTCTCCGACTCTCTCCGTCTCTTTAAGAAAAGTTAGAAAAAAGCGTTTGTCTCCGACCAGCTCTCCGACGGGTCGGATGGGCGGCAACACCTGGGTGAAGGTGTTGCCAAGGCGTGCCAAGGCGTGCCAAAGTGTCCCTCTACGACCAAATCGGAGAGAATCGTAGAAGTATAAAAATGCCTTAAGTGTGTAATTGTTAATGAATGCTCATCATCTTTTGTAGCACACTTGTCCACTTATATACACTGCCACAACTGTCTCTTCACTTTTAATATGAACATTAACAGCATAGCAACACAATTTTTTTTTTTTTTTTATAAAATAAGAATGTGAAAACACAAAAACATCAGCATAACATCCAGCCATTTTGCGGTTGCCCAACTGCTCTCTGTCTCTTTGGCTTTATTATGGAGTATTGTGGTGACTGATTTGTAGGTTTGTGATGAGGCAAACACTCTTCTTTTCAGATCTGGTTAGTAAAACTCTTTGTTCTTGGTCATTTGGGAAAAAGAAATGTATTTTTCCAGTAAAATACCAACAGCATAAACCTGAGAAAGACACTACTGTCAATTCTCAAGACAATACTGACTTTACTTGTTGTCACACTATATCTCCTGTCACACTAAATCACACAATACTGATTTTACTTGTCACACTTAATCACAAAAAAAACGTATTTTACTTGTCACACTAAATCACACAATACTGATTTCACTTCCTTGGCCCTTCCCTAATTGTTGATTGTCTTCACATACAGATTATTGAGTTTTCATGCACATGCTATTCACCACAGTATCACATTGCAGCTAAAGTACAAAGTTCTTGAGAAGCATGAAGCGGCCATGTTGCATTGACGCCTGTTAGTCAGGCTGAAGTCTCTGTGTCCTTTGAGGAATCTGCCTGTAGCTTCATACTGGTGATTTGTTGCAGTTCACGTGAATCTCCTCTTGAGCTTCATCGCTGCAACAAGTACAGGTCAATGTCAATAATGTGATTATATTAGGGAAAGGTTATTTGTGCTTGTCAGCATTTGCCTATTTTTATTGCTTGTTTGAAAATTACATGAAAAATGAAATTACACTATCCACAGTCCAGAGTTCTATCCTGCCTAATTTAAACCATGGAATGTTCACAGCATTAGGTTGCCTATGTTAACACATATGACATGACATTACAGTGACACATTGGGCTTAGTTAAGGAAGTATATTCAGTTCTATTGAAGGATTGTGGTTTGAAAGCTCTGAGAAAAATTAGGACAGTACCTGGAGGGCTGAAGCTTTATGGAGTCAAACTTTTTTTTTTTGTAAATTGTTCCTTTTTTCACGGTGACATCCAAAACAAAGTCACAGAGGACGCTCCCCTAGAAAAAAATCAGTGATGTGCATCTGTTAATATCATTGATAGTCATAAACACAGTCTCCACACTAAGTACAGAGAGCATTTTGAGGGCTAAACCCTGACGGTAGTGAGTCCAAAACTGTAACTGCTGGTACTACTGACCTCTACTGGTTATTTAGCCAAACTACATCTGGAATCTTGAAAATGTCAACAGTGACGTCACGATTTCATACTTACAGCACCAAGTAGAGCAAGTCCTGATCCAATGTTAATTATGGTGGGGATGATACTGAACTTCCCTGCCTATGGAAACAAGTACACCAGTGTAATCAATTTGCATCGGTGTTCCCTGATTTACAAATGAAAAACAACTGTTTTGTATCTGTCTTTCCCGCCTGACGACACCACTGTCACGACGCTGATCTCGGATTGTCTCCCTGATATATCATGGATGTGAATCTGGCCATCCACTATAACCTTAAATCAAAATTGACTCCTTATCTCTTGTTCCCTCCAAAACAGCAAGAAATCTCTGTGTCATTATTGATGACCAACTGACTTTCACCTACCACATTGCCTCTGCCTCCCGGTCGTTTTGCAAATCAGGCCGTACCTAACCCAATATGCTCCCCAACTGCTGGTGCAAACCTTGTTGAGTTCCCGCCCTTGACTACTGCAACGCCCTCCTAACAGGCCTGCTGGCATGTTTGGTGAAACCACTACAGATGATCCAGAATTTTTTTTTCTATTTCTTAAGTAAAAAAGTATTTATTCTTACATTAGGTTTCTATTGCTCGTAGCTTGTCTGTTCTCTACCTTGGACGTAGCTTTGGACTAAAGCTTCTGCTAAATGACTGAATGTAAATGTAAATTTGTGTCATACCTTTCCATGAACCATGACGTGGAAACGAATTCCATACACCTTAAATAAAGTCCTGTAGTCATGTCCAGTAGCATTCTTGTAATAGCGGGCATATCTGGAGATGTAATCAGCGCTTATGTTAATATCTACAATGTGCATGATACAAGGTGATGAATGGAGACAAACACTGCTAACAGTCTGAATGCCCTGAGTCAGGTCGGAGGCTCTACCTGAAATTGAAGGTAGTGATAGAGTTGACGTTGGTGTTCAAGTCCAGACGGATGAAGCTGTATTTGGGATGGCACTGGGACGAGCCAATGTCTAGATTGCAGTTCCAGTTGATCAGGATCCCAATCGCCGCACCCTGAGAGGACACACAACTTTGGTTAGCGGCCCAGAGAAGAGCTGCTCAGTTGTTGTGTTTTGGTATTACACACAAGTGTGCAGCTCGTGGGTGTGGTGGAATTTTCTACAGTGGAAAATTGTATTTAATTTCAGTGGCATGTTGTTGTTAATCAGCTATATGAGTATGTAGCTATATTATGTGTCCTATGTTTTGTGAGTTTGAGCTGTACTATGTTCTATGTATTTGAGTGTTAGAACATATCCCATCACATCGAAATCTCTGCCCATATTAATGACCACAATCATAATATGAATATAGATTCTAGATAAGGTCAGGTAGATCTTCCTCACAGAATTATTATCATATTTAGAATCAGACGTTTCTGATGTTGGACCAGCACTGAAATACTGTGGCAGCATATGTTTCCTTTTGCTTATTCTTACTTTCCGATTAAAAAGGGCCATCTCAACTATAGCGCACAGTAATGTGACACTAAATCTCACATGGATCTCACTAAATCTTTCATGGACGACCTATTATATGAGCTTGGTAACACTGTGTTGATTTGTGTTACCTCTCAAACCTAGTAAAAATGTATTTACAAGATTAAAAGGAAATTAAAAAACTAAGTCAAGTCATCAAGTTATCAGGTCATAGACAATGTCAGTGTACTTTACCTTCCACTTGTATTCAGGAGTTATTACTGCATTAGTTATTACTAGTTAAACTGATTTAAAAAAAAATTATACTCACTGCTTGAGCCATGTCCTGAAACCTGTGTCCAGTTTTCCTAATAATATCCCCCAGCCGGAAGATGGGACAGTAAGGATGAACCAACTCATCGTAGTTGCAAGTCGGTAAATAACTCTTGTCCTGTGTCTCACGGACGTTTGATCTGTAATCAATGAAGGACTTTATTTAGCCCCATATCTTATTGTGTGCTCATTCGAGAGAATAGCTTTGAGCCACTGCATCGTGCCACCAACAAGATCACATGTTCATGTTGATCATTTTTTCCCCAGAACTGACTAGACCCTTGACTTACTTTGAGAAGTTGAATCTTGGAAATCTGACGAAGTTCTTGATATAGATGGTAAAGTTTTCAAGTTTCCCTAGCACACTGACATAAAGAGAATGATGATTGTCCACAAACAGTTTTCCTTTCATGTATGTTTCTGATACAAACCATGGCATTCACTTATTCATGGACATGAGCAAACAGTCTGCTTTACAACAGTAATCATTTCATGTAAACAGGATTGTTTGATGGTCACTCTTGGTGAATTGGTCTACACATATTTCTAAGTAAAAAGTTCAGTGATGTACTGTATATTTCTACATGTATAAGTCCTCAGTGAAAGTAAGTGTTGCTGTAGTAAAAAGTGTCTCACTGGGATTTCTGATTCTCTTCACCTGGACACCAGCCATGTATTTCACATGTCCCTTTGACATTTCTTGCCTTTGTCAAGCACCGACCAGTCTTTATTCCTAAAGTATAGATATGTGTTAATTAAAATATAACACATTCACCTAAGCAGATAATGATTCTGTAGAAAATAGTATGCTATTTCATGTTTGCTGTTATTACATAAACAATAAGCGGCTGGACATTGAGCAAAAACACAACGAATGACTTTATACCCCACCAGATCCAGCCAAATACATTTTCCTTGAAGGTAAAGCACTCCTTTCATGTTCATGTAAAAGCATCTTTCTTTCCTGTTAGCAACCTATGGTGACTTGGCTTGTTTATTACGACTGAATAGCCTTATTACACTCTCATAATATGGTACATCCTTAGTCATACCATGACCAGCTCTAACTGCCTCTCCACGTGGGCAGTCAGCATCGTCCCTACAGCGGCCATCCGGAACCGTATCACTCTGAAAGGATAACAAACGTGAAGCTATTTTAACCTGTGGGGCAGTATTCTAAAGAAGAAAGCAGATAGAGTTGAATCAGCCAGGGCTTTACTGGTAAGCCATATGAGGTGTAAAGGTTGGTGTGGGAGTGTTGTTGAAGAGCTTAAACTGGCTCAGACACTAAGCAAAGGAGACACACAGGTAGATCTGCATTTAAATCTTAAACCACTATGCCTCAGCTCAGTTTGACAGTTCTCAATGTAAAATGTGTGGAACCCTACCTGTCTGCTTTATAAGAGAGACACTTACTTCTGCACAGTTGTCTAATGTCTGATTGGGTATCTCTGTGACATTGGTTGCGATGAAAAAAGTTGCTGCACCCTGCAAAGACAAAAATGGAGAAAATATCTGTCTTCAACAGGGCAATATATTTGAATTTATATATGTTAGGCCTGTAATACTATTAAGAGATAATACAGAATAAAAAGGTAGAGCAGGCAAGTGTAATAACATGTCACAAGAGAACTACATCATTGCCATATGCCTGGACTCACATGATGTGGAATTACATAGTCCTCCGGTCCCCACAAACTGAGTCCTGTGTCGATGGAATTGACTGGTACAACTCCCTTCACTTTGGTGATCACAGAGCTCTGCATGGACTCCTCTACTTTTTGATAGCCCTTCTTCATGACAAAAACCCACCTAGGCAAAAGATAAAAGACGACAAATTTATAAATCAACAACGAGAAAGATTACTTCATACCACCGCCAAGAAATATCACTTCATATTACATAGAACGTCAGTTAGCTATCCGTTATCAGTTAGTCCGTTCATCAGTTGGAACAAACCCAAACCCATTGATGAGACAACCATTACGTTCTCTCTCCGATACAAATCAGTGCAACTCACGCAAAAAGTAGTGTTACATTAATAGATCTATTGTGTTACTATTTGACCAAAGGAAAAAAAAACAGATGTTAAACGCGTCGACTATCACCCTGCAGGTAAGTTTACCGCGTGTATGTGCTTACCCGATTATGTATCCGATGATACACAGCTGAATAACTCTGTATAATATGCCAACTTTGTTTCTTTGCAGAATGACATATTTTTCAGTTTTATAATCAAACCCAGTGAAAAAGAATTTCGTACACCTTGACTCAGGCATGCTCGGCGATGGGATTGCATTGACATTCGTTGTATATTCGATTTTGAACTTTCGATTTGATGTCGACAAGCATCTTTTATTCAGTCAGTCCGTAGTTTACGTAGTTTGCGGTTGTGGTGTCATCAGAGCGTCAGCAAACTCAACATGCAGCTGAAATGGAAATGGAGAAGACAGAAATAAACTAACGTTATATTTTTCGCTTTATCGGTAAGGCTATGTAATCGTTTAACTCAACTATCTGATTAACAGCTACGTGCAGCAGGTCTATGTCCTTTACTGAAGACTTGGTAGTGTGAGCATGAAATGGAGATAGCTCTTGTAGGCAAGAATGTAAGTGATGAATATTGACACCATGGTCCTCCTTACCTTCCTTGTGATGCGCCTGCTATTTGTCTCATGCACGGAAGACAAATGTTTTTATTCATGGCTAAACTTCAACCATAACCACTTGGTTGTGTTGCAGTGCTTTCTGTATTTGTGGATAAAAAAAAAAACCCAATTTAGTGTTTTAATTGCTGCATATTTGTGGATCATAATAGGCTACGTGCATTTACAAATTATTTTGAGAATAAACGCACCCATATAATCCTATGGTTTGGGTGGTTGCCAGAAGCCGCATGGTTCCCCTCCTCAAACTTTGCTTTGTACTCAAATAAAAAAAATAATACTAAGGCAAGTGGAACTCCATTCTCCTTCTTTTTTTTTTTTTTTTTTACAAAGTGGGGACACATTTTTCAAAGGTTTTTCTGTATTCTTTAGCCATGTGTATAGTTCAGACAACCTTCAGACACACTGCTTGGGGAGCAGTCATGGCAGACTGCCATGGAAGGAGGGTATGGAAGGAGCCCACGGAAAGGAAGAGGGTAAAGTACTCTGACCTGGTTGCGGAGTGCAGGGAGAACGGTTGGAGTACGCAACCCTTCCCAGTGGATGTTGGCATGTGGGAGTTTGTGGGAAGCTCAATGACTCGCCTATTGAAAGCCACCAGAGCGCTGTCTGAGGAAGCAGAGAAGGAAAGTTTTTGGCTTTGGTTGAGGAGGCGATAGAAGTCATGGGAAGCCAGCAACTCCTGAGGAAGGCTAGCTGCGGGGGGTGACCGGGAGACGTCCCTGTCTGCAGCTGATGACTCCACAGCTAGCCTAATGGGCACCGGCCGAGGTGCGGCAGGCCTAGAGCCTAGCAGGTGTTACCACCTACCTGTTCACACAAATTACTTACCAACAGAAAGCAATATATTCCACAACAGTAAACATAATCTGATCATAATTTGCATATGGTAATAATATCTTATCTTCCTAGAGAGGTTGCTGGCTCACATGTGTGGAATTTTTGAAGGATCACCCCCCATTGTTATAGTAATTCTGTATACATGTATGTTTTCATGAAACTTGGTGGAGGAGTGAAAATGGGCCAAGAAAGAACTCATTACATGCTTGAGCGGATCGGGTTCAAGGGGCCGATCCAGGATTTAATTTTCCACTTTCTGTAACATTGTGAGATGGGGCCTTTGGCCTTGGTGGAGTTCTGTGCTCTCCTAATCCCCTTCAAGTATTGATTATTCAGTGCTATTGAATATGAAACTCTGAGAGATTTGGTGAGAGGCGTGTGACTTTTAGTGTCACTTACGTGAGACATTTTGCAAATCTGAATCTCACGGATGAAACGTGAGACTTGACAGATATGCCAAAGGTTTGTGGTTGTCATGCTCACAACAACATCCTTTCACACATAGTTGAGATGGCCCTTTGGACACAATTGTGAAAGTAGACAATGTATGTGAAAGCAGACAATGTATGTGAATCTCTCTCCTGTGAGGGGAGAAGAGGTTTCAGAAGTGTAAGGCGCTTGGGTTTTAGATTTGTCTTTCATGTGGGTTGTTAAAAGCTTTGTGGAAGTCTAGTTGTTAAGATCACTGCTCATTATTGTGTTTAATTTAGACCACACCTTTATGGCTCTCTTTGAAGCATGGCCCTTTTTGTGCAAATAAGCACATGCACTGCCGTTTCCGCCGTCCTCAAACTAGGACAACTAGGCTGTTAAAGCAAAGCGCTGAATGGTGAAAACTCTGATACTGAACAATAAATTGTGTCCACATTTTCTCACTTGGTAGAGTTTTGAATTTTAGTCTTTTGTTTCAACCCTGTTGATAACCCGGATGACATTGTTGTTGATGCAAATGGGTTTTTATGTAACATTGTTATGTTACCTCATAGTATTCATAGTTTATTGTTTATCGCAAAGTGTAGCTGTTATTGCAGGGCTTTCTCTAAAACACACATGGATAAAGAAATACATGCCCTTAACTTGAACTTTATAATGTTCACCACAACTTCCTTTCACACATCACTGCACGCGTCAAGTGAGAGTTGAGCTGTACATCTGGCAGAGTAGGTGCAACGTATGACCAACTGTGAAAGTTGTAGGTTTCTCTTTCATTTAACAAAGGGCTATTTAAAGCTGTGTGTAAGTGTGTAATTGTTACAGAATCACTGCTTATATTGCTTGTGCATCAACTTCACAGCAACAGCCTCACAGTTTTGCAATTTCTTTTTAATTGTGTAAATATATTTTTACTAAGTTTTAAAGGTAACTCTAATGAGCACTCAAATCAACACAGTGTTACCAAGCTAAAGGTTCATTTAAAGTTTGTGATTAAACTAATTATATATTTCACAAATGTTTTCTACGGCCTGCATTCTATCAACGAATGTTACGAGATGAGGTTACTAAAATATTCTGCATGTCTACTCAGTTTTACAGTGCTTCCCAAGTAAAGGTTTGAAAAGAACTTCAAGCTTCAGACTTTCTGTTATATTAGGGAACCTGTTATCTATCTGCAGAGCAAATGTCAGGCTCATACAAAAACATTAACATGAATTACTTGATGCTAATACCTAGCGCGTACCTGGCTGAGGTTTGTAAAAGACCATAAGGATTGAACCAAAGCGGACTGGAGGGTCTTCTAGTTCGTCTTCTCTGATGAGTGCAATTTTCAGCTTTGCCCAACACATGGTCGTCTGATGGTTAGACTGAGACCTGGAGAGGCCTACAAGCCACAGAGTCTTGCACCTACTGTGAAATTGGACTCATTAGAGAAGACGAACTTAGGGACCTCCAGTCAGCTTTGGTTCAATCCTTATGGTCTTTTACAAACCTCAGCCAGGCAAAGTACAACGTTGTCCCGGAAGAAAAACTTGCTTCCTTTTGCTCTGACAATGTTCCCCAACTCTGAGAAGTGTTTTTTTCCAGCAGGGTAATGCTCCATGCCACACAGCCAGGCCAGTAAAGGTGTGGATGGAGTACCACCAGATCAGGACCCTGTCATTGCCAGCCCAATTTCGAGACCTGAATCCCATTAAAAAAACTCTGAAATGTGATCAAGAGGAAGATGGATGGTCACAAGCCATGAAAAGAAGCCGAGCTGCTTGAATTCTTGCGCCAGGAGTAGCATAAAGTCACCCGACGGCAATGTGAAAGACTGGTGGAGAGCATGCCAAGACACATGAAAGTTGTGATTTTAAATCAAGGTTATTCCACCAAATATTGATTTCTGAACTCTTCTTAAGTTAAAGCATTAGTATTGTGTAGTTTAAAAATGAATATGAGCTTGTTTTCTTTGCATTATTCGAGATCTGAAGACACTGCATCTTTTTTGCTATTTTGACCAATTGTCATTTTTCTGCAAATAAATGATCTAAATGACAATATTTTTATTTGAAATTTGGTAGGAATGTTGCCAGTAGGTTATAGAATAAAACAAAAATGTACATTTTACTTTAACACATACCAATAAATAGTAAAACCAGAGAAACTGATAATTTTGAAGTGGTCTCTTAATTTTTTCCGCGGCTGTATATATACAGCCGCGGAAAAAATTAAGAGACCACTTCAAAATTATCAGTTTCTCTGGTTTTACTATTTAACGTTGTACTTTGCCTTGTACTTTGCCTGGCTGAGGTTTGTAAAAGACCATAAGGATTGAACCAAAGCGGACTGGAAGGTCTCCTAGTTCGTCTTCTCTGATGAGTCCAATTTTCAGCTTTGCCCAACACATGGTCGTCTGATGGTTAGAGGGAGACCTGGAGAGGCCTACAAGCCACAGAGTCTTGCACCTACTGTGAAATTGGACTCATCAGAGAAGACGAACTAGGAGACCCTCCAGTAGGCTTTGGTTCAATCCTTATGGTCTTTTACAAACCTCAGCCAGGCAAAGTACAACGTTGTCCCAGAAGAAAAACTTGCTTCCTTTTGCTCTGACAATGTTCCCCAACTCTGAGAAGTGTTTTTTTCCAGCAGGGCAATGCTCCATGCCACACAGCCAGGCCAGTAAAGGTGTGGATGGAGTATCACCAGATCAGGACCCTGTCATGGCCAGCCCAATTTCGAGACCTGAATCCCATAAAAAAAACTCTGAAATGTGATCAAGAGGAAGATGGATGGTCACAAGCCATGAAAAGAAGCCGAGCTGCTTGAATTCTTGCGCCAGGAGTAGCATAAAGTCACCCAACGGCAATGTGAAAGACTGGTGGAGAGCATGCCAAGACACATGAAAGTTGTGATTTTAAATCAAGGTTATTCCACCAAATATTGATTTCTGAACTCTTCCTAAGTTAAAGCATTAGTATTGTGTAGTTTAAAAATGAATATGAGCTTGTTTTTTTTGCATTATTCGAGATCTGAAGACACTGCATCTTTTTTGCTATTTTGACCAATTGTCATTTTTCTGCAAATAAATGATCTAAATGACAATATTTTTATTTGAAATTTGGTAGGAATGTTGCCAGTAGGTTATAGAATAAAACTAAAATGTACATTTTACTTTAACACATACCAATAAATAGTAAAACCAGAGAAACTGATAATTTTGAAGTGGTCTCTTAATTTTTTCCGCGGCTGTATACTACCAACAATGTGTTGGATTTTACCGTCAAAATTACTTACTTCGGCTATTTTATTGGAAAAGTAGACAGGTCAAAGAAAAAGCTATCAGAACTTGGATATCACTCTGTGTTTGTTAGTTTGTCAGCAGGATTATGCTAAAACTATCTGACTGATTTTCATGAAACTTGATGGAGGAGTGGAGCATGGGCCCAGGGAAAACCAATTGAATTCTTGAGCGGATTGGGATTAAGTTTGTACTTTCACAGAATAAATTCAAAAGTTCAGAACATCCAGGAAAAAAGAAGGTCTGCCAGGGGAAAAAATCCATGGATTTTTAACACAAAACAATTCAAGCAAACAGCTCAAGCAGTTTAAGGCTAACATGCACAAAATAAAAAAAATCACAGGCAGGAGCAATAAGTAACTCCAGCTTGCTAAATGACTAGTCCACAACATACTCAGTGATGAGATTTCCAGAAGGATTATTAAGGTAATTAGTAATGTGACTGTCTGATTTTACTTGTCACACTAAATCACTTGTCACACTAAATCACACACTACTGATTTTACTTGTTACACTTAATCACTTGTCACACTAAATCACACAATACTGATTTAAATTGTCACATTAAATCCTTTGTCACTAAATCACACAATACTGATTTTACTAGTTACACTAAATCTTCCCCAGCCCTTCTCTAATTGTTGATTGTCTTCAAATAAAGATTATTGAGTTTTCATTCACATGTTTTCGACCACAGTATCACATTGCAGCTGCAATACAAAGTCCTTGAGAAGCATGAAGCGGCCATGTTGCATTGACGCCTGTTATTCAGGCTGAAGCCTCCGCGTCTTTTGAGGAGTCTGCCTGTCGCTTCAGTTTACGTGATTCTTCCTCTTGAACTCCATCTTGTGTACTAGTATCATTCATAAAATGCATAAGAAGAACAGGATATTTTCTTCAAGTACAGGTCAATACCAGTAATGTGATTATATTAGGGAAAGGTTATTTGTGCTGCTCAGCATTTGACTATTTGTATTCCTTGTTAGAAAATGAAAAGAAAAGGCAATTACATGTTCCTGCCTGATTTAAACCTCTTAACCCTGGAATGTTCACAGCATTATGTTGCCTATGTTAACACACATTCACACATGACAGTGACACATTGGGCTTAGCAAAGGAAGTATACTCTGTTATATTGTATGATTTGAAAATAAGGACAGTACCTGGGGGGATCAGCTAATTTTCCAATTTTCATGATTTTCTGAATGGAAATCCAAAGTTCACAGAGGAAACCCGCCTAGAGAATATAAGTGATGTGCATCTGTTAATATCATTGTTAGGCATAATCACAGTTTCCACACTAATATAAGTACAGAGTGCATTTTGAGGGCTATACCATGAGGCAGTACAATAACGGAAACACGTGAGCCCCCCCGCAGAATAACCCTGAGAGACCCCCCCCCCCCCCCCCCCCTAATATAGGCAAGATATCAAAACTCAAGCTCCCTATTTGCAGCGGGCGCGCCCGTCTGTGACCTTCTTACCTATGTCGTCACGTCACTAACCTAGCTAACAAAGAAAGCACAATTAAATATATTTTTCTTTATTTCTATATCAACGCTAGTGTGCATCCAATGTAATTAAAAAAATAAGGGGCGGGGGCTGTGGGGTAATCTCTACGGGTCTGCTGTGAGGGTAGTGAGTCCAAAACTCTAACTACTGGTACTGCTGACCTCTACTGGTTATTCAGTCACATTACATCTGGCATCCTGAAACAGTGACATCATGATTTCATACTTACTGCACCCAGTAGACCAATTCCTGATCCAAAGTTAACAAAGGTGGGGATGATACTGAACTTTCCTGCCTATGGAAACAAGAACACCAGTGTAATCAATTTGCACCAGTGTTCCCTGCTTTACAACAGAAAAAAAGTATTTATGTCTTACCTTTCCATGAACCATGACATGGAAACGAATCCCATACACCTTAAATAAAGTCCTGTAGTCATATCCAGTAGCATTCTTGTAATAGCGGGCATATCTGGAGATCAGCACTTATGTTAAAATGTACAATGTTCATGACTGAAGGTGATGTCAGTTCTGCTGAATGGAGGCAAACTGCTAACAGTCTGAATGCCCTGAGCCTGTCCTGAGTCAGGCAGGAGGCCTACCTCAAATTGAAGGTAGTGGTAGAGTTGACGGTGGTGTTCAAGTCCAGACGGATGAAGCTGTACTTGGGATCGCACTGGAATGTCAAAGTGTCCAGATCGCAGTTCCAGTTGATCAGGATCCCAATCGCTGCACCCTGAGAGGACACACAACTGTCTTGGTTAGCATCCAAGAAAAGAGCTGCTCTGTTGTTGTGTTTTGATATTACACACAAGTATGCATCTGGAATGTGTGGTGGAATTTTTCATGGTGGAAAATTATATTTATTTCAGTGGCATGTTATTGTAATCAGCTGTATGAGTATGTATCTACAGCCGCGGAAAAAATTAAGAGACCACTTCAAAATTATCAGTTTCTCTGGTTTTACTATTTATTGGTATGTGTTGAAGTAAAATGTACATTTTTGTTTTATTCTATAACCTACTGGCAACATTCCTACCAAATTTCAAATAAAAATATTGTCATTTAGATCATTTATTTGCATAAAAATGACAATTGGTCAAAATAGCAAAAAAGATGCAGTGTCTTCAGATCTCGAATAATGCAAAGAAAACAAGCTCATATTCATTTTTAAACTACACAATACTAATGCTTACACTTAGGAAGAGTTCAGAAATCAATATTTGGTGAAATAACCTTGATTTAAAATCACAACTTTCATGTGTCTTGGCATGCTCTCCACCAGTCTTTCACATTGCCGTTGGGTGACTTTATGCTACTCCTGGCGCAAGAGTTCAAGCAGCTCGGCTTCTTTTCATGGCTTGTGACCATCCATCTTCCTCTTGATCACATTTCAGAGGTTTTTTATGGGATTCAGGTCTCGAAATTGGGCTGGCCATGACAGGGTCCTGATCTGGTGGTACTCCATCCACACCTTTACTGGCCTGGCTGTGTGGCATGGAGCATTGCCCTGCTGGAAAAAACATTTCTCAGAGTTGGGGAACATTGTCAGAGCTAAAGGAAGCAAGTTTTTCTTCCGGGACAACGTTGTACTTTGCCTGGCTGTTTGTAAAAGACCATAAGGATTGAAAAAAGCGGACTGGAGGGTCTTCTAGTTCGTCTTCTCTGATGAGTCCAATTTTCAGCTTTGCCCAACACATGGTCGTCTGATGGTTAGACGGAGACCTGGAGAGGCCTACAAGCCAGAGAGTCTTGCACCTTCTGTGAAATCGGACTCATCAGAGAAGACGAACTTAGAAGAACCTCCAGTCCGCTTTTTCAAACCTTATGGTCTTTTACAAACCTCAGCCAGGCAAAGTACAACGTTGTCCAGGAAGAAAAACTTGCTTCCTTTTGCTCTGACAATGTTCCCCAACTCTGAGAAGTGTTTTTTCCAGCAGGGCAATGCTCCATGCCACACAGCCAGGCCAGTAAAGGTGTGGATGGAGTACCACCAGATCAGGACCCTGTCATGGCCAGCCCAATTTCGAGACCTGAATCCCATAAAAAACCTCTGAAATGTGATCAAGAGGAAGATGGATGGTCACAAGCCATGAAAAGAAGCCGAGCTGCTTGAACTCTTGCGCCAGGAGTAGCATAAAGTCACCCAACGGCAATGTGAAAGACTGGTGGAGAGCATGCCAAGACACATGAAAGTTGTGATTTTAAATCAAGGTTATTCCACCAAATATTGATTTCTGAACTCTTCCTAAGTGTAAGCATTAGTATTGTGTAGTTTAAAAATGAATATGAGCTTGTTTTCTTTGCATTATTCGAGATCTGAAGACACTGCATCATTTTTGCTATTTTGACCAATTGTCATTTTTCTGCAAATAAATGATCTAAATGACAATATTTTTATTTGAAATTTGGTAGGAATGTTGCCAGTAGGTTATAGAATAAAACTAAAATGTACATTTTACTTTAACACATACCAATAAATAGTAAAACCAGAGAAACTGATAATTTTGAAGTGGTCTCTTAATTTTTTCCGCGGCTGTATATTATGTGGCCTATGTTGTGTGAGTATGTATTATGTGGCCTATGTTGTGTGAGTATGTATCTATATTATGTGGCCTATGTTGTGTGAGTATGTATCTATATTATGTGGCCTATGTTGTGTGAGTATGTATATAATGTGGCCTTTGTTGTGTGAGTATGTTGCTGTACTATGTAGTATGTATTTGAGTGTTAGAGCACATCCATATTGGAATATGATTATGAGTGATTCTGTAACAATAACACAAATACACACAGCTTTTAACAGTCCTGTGTTACGTGCAGGGGTGTAACTATAAGGGGTGCAGCAGGTGCGGTTGCACCTGGGCCCGTGGGTCTTGGGAGCACGTAGCCGGGTCCCATTAACATATTTATGTCAATCTAAATAGTCATGTTATATTGCCAAAAATTCCGATGTGTACCCATATTCAGTGAAATAATTATACTGCCAAAAATAGATACAGGTAGGTTTGTGACCTACCATGAAAGTTTCAAGTGTTAAAGGCTGATTATGTAAGTGGGGGGAGGGGGCGTGGCAGCGGTGGTTAGTGACCTACCTTGACAATTTCCCTTCAGTGTTATAGGCTGAATATGTGCGCGGGGGGAGGGGGTGTGGCGGATACAACCTACTATAAGTCTACTTTACCTCCCACCTGTATTCAGTAGTTTATCACTGCATATTACACTTGTCAAACTGATACGAAACGTATACTCACTGCTTGAGCCATGTCCTGAAACCTGTGTCCAGTTTTCCGAATAATATCCCCCAGACGGAAGATGGGACAGTAAGGATGAACCAACTCATCGTAGGTGCACTTTGGTAAATAATTCTTGTCTTGTGTCTGAAGGATGTTTGATCTGGAATCGAGAGGGGAGTTTTGAGCCACGGCATCATGCCACCAACAAGATCACATGACTCCATTCTTTCCCAGAACTGACCAGACCCTTGACTTACTTTGAGAAGCTGAATTTTGGAAATCTGATGAAGTTCTTGATGAAGATGGTAAAGTTTTCAGCTTTTTCTAGCACACTGACATAAAAAGAATGATGATAGTAGCACAAACAGTTTTACTATCACGCATGTTTCTGATACAAACCATGGAATTCACCTATTAATGGACATGAATAAACAGTCTGCTTTACAACAATAATAATTTCATATAAACTGCATTGTTTGATGGAAGCTCCTGGTCTATTGGTCAAAGACCATTTCTTAATTTACCAAGAAAAAGTTTAGTGATGTATATTCTCACATGTATAAGTCCTCAGTGAAAGTAAGTGTGGTTGTACTTAAAAGTGTCTCACTGGGATTTCTGTCTCTCTCCACCTGGACACCAGCCATGTATTTCACATGTCCCTTTGACATTTCTGTCCTTTTTCAAGCACCGACCAGTCTTTATTCCTAAAGATATCACATGTAAATAAAAGAACTTTCACCAAATCAGACAATGATTCTGTTGATAATAGTATGCTATTTCGTGTTTGCTGTTATCACATAAACAATAAGCAACTGGACATTGAGTAAAAGCACATCAAATTACACTATACCCCATCACATCCAGCCAAATAAACCTTCCTTAAAGGTACATCACTAATTTATCTAATCTAATTACACTCTCATAATATGGTACTTCCTTAGTCATACCATGACCAGCTCTAACTGCCTCTCCTGGTGGGCAGTCAGCATGTTCACTACAGCGGCCATCTGGAACCGTATCACCCTGAAAGGATAACAAACATGAAGCTATTTTAACCTTGGGGGTAAGTATTCTTAAGAAAAAAGCAGATAGATTTCAGTCAGTCAGGGCTTTACTCGCTAGCCATATGAGGTGTAAAGGATGGTGTGGTACTGCTGTTGAAGAGCTTAAAGTGGCTCAGACGCTGAATCACAGGGAAAGGTGGCCATCACGGTACATAGTTATTAGGGCTGGGCAAGTTAACTCGTTTTATAGCGTTAACTCATCAATTATTTAACGCCAACTATTATTTTATCGCGCATTAGCGCAGGCTTTATTATTTATTGTACTATTGTAAAAGTCTGTTGCTCACAGGCTTTTGTTTTTTTTAAAGTCTGTTGCTGACTGCTGCGGAACCGAAGAGAAAATAATTGGCGAATAAAAAAGCATGGAGAAGGGTACGGAGCTTTTACATGGCCATTTTCATTTTAAAGTTCTTCCAGACGGCAGAGTCGACAGAACCAAAGTTATTTGTAACCACTGCCAAGTTGAATTTTCTTAACTTCCAGTCTAAAATATCACCTAAATGCAAAACACACAGTTGATACCAGTAAATAATTCAACGAAACAGACAGTGGAGTGCAGCAGAGTAACTGCAGTAAACCTTTTGGTGCTACTACACTCGAACATTAATGCCCTGGCAATGGCAATTTTTTTTGATAACATTATTTAAGTTGAGATTTACACAAAGTATTTATTTTATTTAACTGCTACTATATAAAAATGCTGATGTTAAGTGATTTCAAAACAGATTTTATGGCACTTTAGTTCATACGGCAGTACATTTTAAATAACAGTGTCAAGTTCTAGGAATTGACAAACTGCACTGAAAGTTTTTTCTGGTTTCTCACTCTAACAGGGACATTTGGTACTGAACATAGACTGGTTATGCATTGTTGCCAAGCCCTAATAATTATATTTGTTTAGTAACTACCTCAGTGGACATTCAATATGTTTTCATTTATCAGAAAAAATCTCTTGTTATGTATGTGTTAAAGGTGCAGTGTGTAGGATTTAGGGGGTCTATTAGCAGAAAATAAACGTATGATTGTCTTTTTAAATGTGTAAAATCACCGGAAATTATTTTGTTAGCTAAGAACAAGCCATTCATATCTACATAGGGACAGATCATATTCCATTAAAGCCACCATGTTGTGCCACCATGTTTCTACAGTAGCCCAGACAAAACTGGCTTAAGAGAGGGATTTTCACTTTTTTACAAGTGGTTGAAGAAGAAGATGAAGAAGAGGATGAAGAAGATGAAGAAGAAGAAGAAGAAGAAGAAGAAGAAGAAGAAGAAGAAGAAGAAGAAGAAAAAGAAGAAGAAGAAAAAGAGATTTCAGTGGTTGCTGGTACTGATTAACCATTTTGTTTTATGAGAAATTTCAGAACACAAAGTTTGACAAAAGAAGGATCATTTAGTGCAGGGGTTTTCAACTGGTTTTGTCCCAGGGACAACCATTCTGACTAGAAAGTAATCCGCGGCCCACAGATGTAGAGGGAGGGGAGACGTGTCAGTGTGATATCTGGGTATGGTAAAGTCCACACAGCCTGTCTATTCGTGGCGAAATGGTAGACAGCGACAGTATAATATCATTCTCTGAATCAAGCCTTGCCCTGTACTTATTCTTCAAGTACGTCAGTGTAGAAAAAAACACTCTCACACAGGTAGATAGTTGGAAAGGGCAAAAGACACCTCATTACTTTTGCAGCAAGTTCTGGAATTTCTGTCTGGCAACTTATCCAGAACTTAAGATATATGAAAATCACGCAACATCTGTTGCATGAACTCTTGGTGCGTTTCCATATACCGCAATAGGGCTGAAACACACCAAACGCGTTTCTAAAAACGTGACGGTAGCAAAACCATTGTTTCCCATGGTGCGGCGCGCCTCTCAATCATTTTTAGGTGCGCTTAAATGTTGAAATATTCTCAACTTTTCAGCGCAAGGCACGAAGGCGCACCGCTCATCAATGTTACACTCGGCCAGGCAGGTTGCGCAAGCAGCTCTGCTTCATAGGTGCAGGGCAAAACAGCCTGGTGCGCCTGCGGCTGTTTTGGCTGTTGCACTTTGCCAAGAAGTTTTTGAAGTGTCTACGTTTTTAGAAACGCGTTTGGTTTGTTTCAGCCCATAGTTTCAAAGGCTTCATGGTTTAATTTGACAGTAATGTTGAACACACAAAACCCAGTGGTACCTCCTGTCCTGCTGTCTGCCGTCACTGTTAATCTGATTTGATTGTATTCCTCATTGTATTTTCTTTTTCTTTTTCGACTCTGTTTCCCTGTATCCTGTGACGGTGTATTGTTGGAAGCCTGTCCTTGTCCCTATATCGTGGCGTTAGGGACGCCATGGATTAACATTAGCCAAGCACAGGCTACCATAGACTGGATAGGTGCAGTGAATCTACATTCTGTCTGCGTGAATCTCCTTCAGACATATTTTAATTTTTTTAGATATTTTTCACGATATTCATAAGTCATATGGAAATGTGTTGAAATATCAAATAGAATTCATAAAAATAAATCAATGGTAAACTGATCAACATAGGCTCATGTTGCGGACCCCCTGCAATGCCGTCGCGGACCCCCGTTTGAAAACCCCTGATTTAGTGCAAAATGCCAAAAGTTTCACAAATATTTAGAATTCAATACTAATGTAATTCAGAATTCAGAGAGATATACAGGGGATGTTGAAATGTGTTGCACCCTACCTGTCTGCTTGTAAACACTGTAAGAGAGGCACTTACTTCTGCACATTTGTCTAATGTCTGATTGGGTATTTCTGTGACATTGGTTGCGATGAAAAAAATAGCTTCACCCTGCAAGACCAAAATGGAGAAAAATATCTGTCTACAACAGGGCAATATATTTTTATGTATATATACAGTATGTTAAGCCTGTGATGCCATTCAGAGATAAAAACAAATACATGACAAGTTAGAGAAGGCAAGTATAATAACATTTCACTAGAACTACATCATTGTCATGCGTCTGGACTTACATGAGGTGGAATTACATAGTCCTCCGGTCCCCACAAACTGAGTCCTGTGTCGCTGGAATTGATTGGTACAACTCCCTTCACTTTGGTGATGACAGAGCTCTGTATGGACTCCTCTTCTTCTTGGTAGCCCTTCATGACAAAAACCCCCCTAAGCAAAAGATAAAAGACGACAAATGTATAAGTCAACAACGAGAAATAGCATTTCATACTACCAAGAAAGATCACTTCATATTACCAAAACAGTCAGTTATCCGTTATCAGTTAGTCCGTTCATCAGTTGGAACAAACCCCACATTGATGAGTGAGAACAACCATTACCTTCTCTCTCCGCTACAAATCAGTACAACTCATCCAAGAAATACTCTTAAATCAATAGATATAGGCTATAGTGTTATTATTTGACCAAACAACACAAAAAAAGATGTTAAACGTCGTGTATCAACGCTGCAGGTAATTCTACCGCGGGTATGTGCTTACCAGATTAGGTATCCGATGATACACAACTGAGTAACTCTGTAAAATATGCCAACTTTATAACAGTTTACAGTGTCATAATTTTCTGTTTTGTAATAAATCGCAGAGAGAAAGTTATCCTTAAACGTTGACATCTTCACGCTAGGACTGCTTCCAGGCACTGTCACTGAAGGTCTGCACCGCTATTAAGATAGTGTGACATTTGACATTCACTGAATATTAGATTTTAAACTTTCGATTTGATCTCGACAAGACTCATTTATTCAGGCAGGCCGTAGTGTACGTAGCTTGCGGTTGTGGTGTCATCAAAGCGTCAACCTGATAGTCCTCCTAGCAGAACTCAACAAACGGAATATTTTTCGTTTTATTTGTAAAGTCAAGCAGATAATAGTGCCACTCTTATTTAACCGTCTTATTTAACAGTTTAACTCAACTATGAGAATGACATGGAGATACTGGATACTCTTAGGCATGAATGTAAAGCGTTACGAATATTGGCATCCTGGTTCTTCTAACCTTCCTTGTGATCATCCTGCTATATGTCTCATGCACTGAAGACAAAATATTTCCATTCATGGCTACACTTCAACCATAACCATATTAATGCAACACCACTCGCTGTGCAGTCTTTCCCTGTCTGTATTTGTAGATAGAAATAGTTGAATATTTGAGGATCATAATAGCACGGTTCCTAGAGAGAATACTTTCCCCTCCTCGAACTTTGCTTTGTTCTTTAAATGCAAAAAAAGATATAATACTAAAAGCAATTGATACTTTTTAAAGTGGGGACAAGTGAACCATCTTTTAAGGTCTTGTTGTATCTTTGTTCTTAGCCATGTGTATAGTTCAGCAGCATCAGATATATCTTTTGGAGAGTCCATCCATTTTCCTGCATTAGCAATACAGATAGCTCAAACACTGTTTCATCACAAGGAAATTGACCCTTATCATAATTTGCATATAATTATGATAATAATATCTTATCTTCCTAGAGAGGTGGCTGGCTAACATGTTTCGATTTCTGAAGAGTAGTAAACCTTTTAAAAGAAACTTGAAATAACAGTTTGGACAAAATTAATCGATGCAGGTTTAATACTAATGTGATATGTGCCTGGTGATATGTGTTCACACACAATAATAGATCATCAACCGTAAAATAAAAAAAATATCATAATGGGCAACCTCTCCCTCTCCTCCTACCTATTCCCCCCTCTCTTTATCATAATGTACTGTCATTGATGATGAGGAGGCCATACTACTTGGGTGCCAAAGGTTACCAGAGTTTAGTATCCCAGTTTTGTCCTTTACCCTAATCAAGGACTTGGAAGAAGCAGGGAGGAGAAGGAGCCAAAGAGGCCGGAATCTGAACGGGGTACGGCGTCTCAGTCCCAGACGACCAAGGAAGGTCAGACGGACTGACAGACCGACATGCAAGCCACTGAACAGAGCTCACAGAACGGCATACTGCCGGAGCTGGACAGAAACCGGCATTGTGCCGAGCTGAACGGTTAATCTGCCCTGTACTGTTCTCGAGGACGCTACCTTTTGTCTCCTGCTGCGTTAGCTTTACCCCTGCTCTCCTGAAATACATTGGTGCACCAGCCAGCCAGCCTGTGAAGCTTATTGCCCGGACTGTTCCTTTTTGCTTAGTCACGTGAGTTCACTGTGTTCAGTGCCACTTTTGGAGTGATGTTACTGAGTTACATGTAAGAGTGATGGTTACAAGGTTCCACCAAGTTCCTGCACTGTTGTTCTACTACAGTTCCGGGTGACTGGCTACACATATACATGCATATAACTTCTTTTATGTGTCATGGAATCATCAATACTGTATCATGTACTGTACATATCCAGTATGTGCTTTAGGGACTGACCCGCACTCTCTAGACATAATCTGTTACCTGCACAAGGTTGGGAAGCAGAACTGGATGAGAGTTTTATGCGAGAAATCACTAGTTAAATGACCATTATCTTGAAATGTTTTGCAAATATTTCAGAACAGAAACAGAATTGAGCACATTGTTCTAAGTATTCCTCACCAGGACTTGATTCCTTGATTTGCAGTGCTGTGACCATACAGAAAACGTTTCTCTTTTCTCTTTTTTGTGGCACTGATCCCTATTATGGTTTGACTCGATCTGCCATTTGAGTTTGTGAAAATTCGTGTTTCAGATAGATACGTATAAATGGTTCACTTGTATGCATGAATGCATTTCATATGTATGTGTATAGGACAATATATGTATGCGTTTGTGTTTCTCATATATACTATGTGTAAGTGTTTCAGACGAGTATGTATAATATTTTATATATGATCGTGCATAGGTTTACAGAATATGTATGTATGTGTGAGTGTTTCAGTAGTGAGTGTGAGAGCGTTTCAAAAGTGAATGTAAGAGTGTTTCATTAGTATGCGTAAGAGTGTCTCAGTAGTGAGCGTGAAAGTGTCTCAATAGTTATGTCCTAAACGGCCCCTCATAGTTTGTGGTTGTCATGCTCACCACGACATCCTTTCACACGTGTGGCTTTAGTTGAGATGGCCCTATGGGCCAAAATTGAAAGTTGAGTATGTGAACCTGTCTCCTGTAAGAGAAGAAGAGGTTTCAGAAGTGTAAGGCGCTTGGGTTGTGGGTTTGTCTTTCATGTGTGCCGTTATAAGCCTTGTGTAAGTGTGTTATTGTTACAGACTGCTCATCATAGTGATTTCTTTTGTTGCACACTTTTCCAGGACTGCAACAACTGTGTCTTCACTTTATTTTCAAACGTTAACAGAATAACACCACAATTTCAATTATCTTTTTCTCACATCTTCCTTGGCCCTTCCCTAATTGCTGATTGTCTTCACATACAGATTATCGAGTTTTCATTCACATTTTTCCCACCAGAGTATAACACTGCAGCTGCAATACAAAGTCTTTGAGAAGCGTAAAGCGGCCATGTTGCATTGATGCCTATTAGTCAGGCTGAGGCGTCTGCATCCTTTGAGGAGTCTGCCTGTAGCTTCAGACTGGTGAGTTGTTGCAGCTCATGTGAATCTCCTTTTGAGCTTCATCTTGTGTACAGGTATCATTCCTAGGAAAAGCACAGAATATTTTCCTTCTTTCTGAAATGCTCACTAATTTAATTGCTCTCCATTGACATACAACACAGCTGCAACAGGTACAGGTGTCAAATTACTGCTGCGCCTCGCTCCGGCCACGCCCCCTTCAGCCCTCAAACTCACTCCCAGCTGCAAGTCATCAGCACTCTCACCTGCACCGCATTCGCATCACCGGAATACTGATCACTCACACCTGTGTCTTAAAGGCACCCAGTGGAACTTTCGAGGCTTAAAAATAAACATTCAATTTCTAGTCTTTTTTACACGTAGTAAGTTTCAATAACTCCATACCATTACATACCGACATTCAAGCAGCAAAGATGAGACGTCGTTGTGTGGTGAGAACTGATAGAAAATCGATAACAACAACAATCGCCGCCATTTTCTTTATTTTTGGGTAACCTACAATAAATAAAGCAGGTTCCAGTCAATGGAAAAATGGCTTCTCCCCACCGGCGATTGTTGTTGTTTACGATTTTCTATCAGTTCTCACCACACAACGACGTCTCATCTTTGCTCATTGAATGTCGATATGTAATGGTATGGAGTTATTGAAACTTACTACGTGTAAAAAAGACTAGAAATTGAATGTTTATTTTTCATTGAATGTTTACATAAAGTTGCACTGGGTGCCTTTAATCACTCACACCTGTGCTACATATGCCATGCACTCCCTTCACTCAGTGTCCGGTATCACACTATACAGAGTAGGCCTACACTGATTCTCTTGCATCCTGACGTTGATGAGTATCACTTTCATTCAAGTCCAAGTTTGTTATAGTTTATGTCATAGCCTTTGTTACAGTTTGTTTCTAGTCTTGTCGAGTTTGACTTGTGGTTTGTTTTCCACTTCGGCTTTGTAGTTTGTAGAGTTAACAAGTTCGGTTTTATTTATTTCTGCGCATATATCGCCAGTTTCCTGAGTTTCGGTAAGAGCTTCGAGCCTGCGCCCCTCCGTGGGCTCTGCCTGCATGTAAGAGGATTTACTTCCTCGTCATCTGTGTTTCAACAACCTGTGGCCTTTCCTGTTCGTTCCTGGCTGTCTCTGCTCGCAATTTATTCTGTAACTCAAGATTCCTATCTCTGAGCCTGTTCATTCCGTGACAACAGGTCAATGTCAATAATGTGATTATATATGGGAAAGGTTATTTGTGCTGCTCAGCATTTGCCAGTGGTGGAATGTAACGAAGTATTTTTACTTCGTTACTGTACTTCGTTACATTTTTACGTATCTGTACTTTACTTAAGTAAAAATAATAGTGCATACTTTTTACTTTTACTTCGTTACATTTTGCAGCTATTATCTATACTTTTACTCCGCTACATTTCTACAATATGTGTCGTTATTCGTTACATTTTATGAACACAGTTTTGCCAAAATGTTGCCTACACAAAAATATGGATTGCGTTGCTTAAGGACGTTTCAGCCAATCAGGTGGCTCTATCAGCTCCAATGACAGCAGAGTGTGTATTTGGCAGCAGCAGCAGCACTACGGTAGACTTGCCTGTTTTGCTTAAACATTCGACAAACAGCCTGACTAACAAACAACTTTTCAGCATGGATCCAGAGTCAGCCTCATCTGAGGACATGTTCAAGTTCAGAGGCCCCAAGAATAACCCGTGGAGGTTTCAGTGCGTTTCTTGTCTACCTAAAAAAAATCGCCTTCAAATTTGGAGAAACAGGTCAAATTATGCGGAGTTCTTGCTATGCTAAGTTAATGACTTTTGCATATCGTATGCGGTTACTGACATGATTTTATACTGTTATCTAGCAAAAATACATGTTGACATACAGCATTAGCATCAAAATAACACGATTGTACCTTGATTATTTATTTAACGTAGTGGTAAGATAAAGCTGGTAGTTTAGCAATGTCAAGCTAACGTGAAGATTTGCCTTTTGTATTGACTGGTTATTGCCTGGCATGCAATGCCTAGTCTTGGGTTACTCAATGTTTTTTTTTTTTTCTTTTCTGCAATCAATAGAGCATAAAACTCTGCATTGACCAGTTTAACAACTCCATTTGTTTTTCATGTTTCATATTTCCATTTTTTACACGTTTACAATTAAATAAAAGATTAAAAGATATTTTTATTGGTTTGGCTTAATGGTATTAACTTTGCAAATAATCCCTGGTAGATAACTTGTCATCTGCAGAATTGTAAGATAGAGTGTGAACAGTATTACAGACAATAGGCCCAATAAGTACACCAACCTTTCCAATTAACAAATGTTGTTGCTTATAATTATTACTAGTAGTGACATCTGTAGAGGCATTTATTACCAGTCGCTATTTCTTTATCAAAATGGGACAGCCTAGACATTGAGACAACCCATTGCGTGAGTACTTTTACTTTTACTTTAAAAGTAAATTTAAAAGTGAGTACTTTTTACTTTTTACTTAAGTAGGATTGTTGATGTAGTACTTTTACTTTTACTTTTACTTTCATTTGCCTGTTTACTTGTACTTTTACTTAAGTAAGAAACTGTAGTACTTCTTCCACCACTGGCATTTGCCTATTTCTATTCCCTGTCAGAAAATGACAAGAAATATGAAATGACACTTTCCACAGTCCAGAGTTCTATCTTGCCTGATTTAAACCTCTTAACTCTGGAATGGACATAAGGTTGCCTATGTTAACACCCATATACACCTGACAGAGACACATTGGGCTTAGCAAAGGGTCAATTCTGTTCTATTGTTTGATTGTGGTTTGAAAGCTCTCACAAAATTAGGACAGTACCTTGGGCGGTCAGCCTTTATAGACTCATACTTTCTCTTTCTGTATTCGTCTCTATATTTGATGATGTAAAGCAAAACCAAGTCACAGAAGTAACTCCCCTAGAGAAAACCAATGATGTGCATCTATTAATATCATTGTTCTGTCCTGCCTGATTTAAACTTCTCAAACCTGAAATAATAGCCTTCATAGACCCATACTTTCTCTTTCTGTATTCTTCTCTTTTTTTTGTGTCTACTTTCTCTCTTTTTAGTATGCTCTGTTTTCCATGATGTAAAGCAAAACCATGTCACAGAGAAAACTCCCCTAAAGAAAATACATGATGTGCATCTGTTAATATCATTGATAGGCATAATCACAGTATCCACACTAAGAACAGAGAGCATTTTCTGTCCTGATCCAATGTTCTGATCCATGTCCTGATCCAACGTTAATTGGGTTGGGGATGATACTGAACTTGGAAACAAGTGCACCACTGTAATCAATTTGCATCAGTGTTCCCTGCTTTACTTGTCTTACCTCTCCATGAACCATGACGTGAAAACACATTCCTTAAATAAAGTCCTGTAGTCATGTCTAGTAGCATTCTTGTAATAGCGACATATCTGGAGATGTAATCAGCGCTAATGTTAATATCTACTATGACACAAGGTGATGTCAGTTCTGCTGAATGGAGACAAACACTGCTAACAGTCTGAATGTCCTTAGTCAGGCAGGAGGCTCTACCTGAAATTGTAGCTATAGCTAGAGTTGACAGAGTTGTCCAAGTCCAGACGGGTGAAGCTGTATTTGGGATGGCACTGGGACGAGCCAATGTCTAGATTACAGTTCCAGTTGATCAGGATCCCAATCGCCCCACCCTGAGAGGACACACAACTGTCTTGGTTAGCGGCCCAGAAAAGAGCTGCTCTGTTGTTGTTTTCTGATATTACACACAAGTGTGCGGATGGTGGCATGGACGTATTATGAAACCATGGACCCCTGGGCCTGTACATGTACAAGCCCCCTACTCTTCGCGTTTGCTTCCGCACACACACACCGTTAGGCGTATATGTATATATATTACCAACAATGTGTTGGATCTTACAGTCAAATTACTTACTTCGGATATTTTATTGGAAAAGTAGACAGGTCAAAGAAAAAGCTATCAGAAACATGGATATCACTCTGACAAACTGTAACGTAAACAGACCATCAAAGTGCTGAAGCGTTCTTAAAAACGCTGATGAAAGGCAAGATTTTGCATTTAATTTTGAATTATTGAAATGTGTGACATCAGTAATTGAAATCCGATTAGTCATTCCCACCACCCACAAACACACAAACAAAACGGCAACATGTGCAAACATTGTTACATTACATTATTCATTGGTAAACAGGTTCAGTGATGATAGTGAATATTACTAGTAGGCTATAACTTCTATGCAGACATAGTGAGCCGCACAGTGCAAACATGACAGTTTCATTCCCACTGCACAGCAGTTGGTCTTTGAACTTGTTACCTCCGCCGAGATTGATATTTTCTGTTTGTTTGTTTGTCAGCAGGATTATGCTAAAACTATCTGACTCATTTTCATGAAACCTGTTGGAGGAGTGGAGCATGGGCCAAGTAAGAACTAATTCAATTCTTGAGCGGATCGGGGATTTGTACTTTTTATTTTTCAAAATCAAGAAAAAATACAAAAGTTCAGAACATCCAGACAAAAACAGAAGGTATGTCAGGGAAAAAACAGGGCCGATAATTCCATGGAATTTTAAACACATAACAATTCAAGAAAATGGCTCAAGCAGCTAAAGGCTAACATGCAAAACCAAAACCAATAATAACAACAAAAGAAAAAAAATCACAGGCAGGAGCAAAAAGTAACTCCAGTTTACTAAATGACTCGTAATGTGTGATGTAGTGTGACAAGTTCTGCTCACCTTGTATCATGCACATTGTAGACTACATCACACAATGTAATGTGACTGATGAACAGGTGAGTGCAGAAAAATGGAAGGAAATCAAACAAAGGCAGGAAGTAAATAGTGAGAGGTCAGGTCTGAAGCACATGGATGACAAAAAATGAACACAGAGCCCATGGGCTAAACAGAGGAGTAAAGGAGCGAATGGCAATACAATACTGATTTTACTTGTTACACTAAATCACTTGTCACACTAAATCACACAAAAAAAAAGATTTTACTTGTCACGCTTAATCACTTTTCACACTGAATCACACAATACTGACTTAACTTGTCACACGAAATCTCTTTGTCACACAATCCTGATTTGACTTGTCACACTATATCACACAATACTGATTTGACTTGTCACACTATATCACACAATACTGATTTGACTTGTCACACTACATCACACAATACTGATTTGACTTGTCACACTATATCACACAATACTGATTTGACTTGTCACACTACATCACACAATACTGATTTGACTTGTCACACTACACAATACTGATTTGACTTGTCACACTACATCACACAATACTGATTTGACTTGTCACACTAAATCACTTGTCACACTAAAACACACAATACTGAATTTACTTGTCAAACTAAATCTTCCTTGGTCCTTCCTTGATTGTCTTCACATACAGTTTATTGAGTTTTAATGCACATGTTTTCCACTACAGTATCACATTGCAGCTGCAATACTAAGTCCTTGAAAAGCGTGAAGCGCACGTTGCATTGATGCCTGTTAGTCAGGCTGAAGCCTCTGCGGCCTTCGAGGAGTCTGCCTGTAGCTTCAGTTGTTGCAGCTCATGTGAATCTTCTTCATGAGTTTCATCTCGTGTACTGGTATCCTTCCTAGGAAAAGCACAGGATATTCTCTTTCTTTCTGATATGCTCATTTATTCAATTGCTCTCAATTTATATAAAGCACAGCTGCAACAAGTACAACTCAATGTCAGTAATGTGATTATATTAGGGAAAGATTATTTGTACTGCTCAGGATTTGCTTATTTTTAGTCTGTGTTAGAAAATGACAAGAAAAATGAATGACACTTTCCACAGTCTAGAGTTCTATCCTGCATGATACGAATCTTCTAACCCTGGAATGTTTACATTATGTTGCCTATGTTAACACATATAAACACGTGACAGTGACACATTGGGCTTAGCGAAAGAAGTATATTCAGTTCTATTGAATGATCGTGATTTGAAAATAAGGACGGTACCTGGAGGGCTCAGCAAATTCTTTAATTTTAATGAAGTAAAACAAAACTTCACAGAGGAAACTCACCTAGAGAAAATAAGTGATGTGCACCCGTTAATATCATTTTTAGGCATAATCACAGTGTCCACACTTAGTACAGAGAGCATTTTGAGGGCTAAACTGTGACGGTAGTGAGTCCAAAACTGTAACTACTGGTACTACTGATCTCTACTGGTTATTTAGCCACATTGCGTCTGGCATCCTAAAAATGTCAACAGTGACATCATGATTTCATACTTACAACACCCAGTAGACCAACTCCTGATCCAAAGTTAACTAATGTGGGGATGATATTGAACTTCCCTGCCTATGGAAACAAGAACACCAGTGTAATCAATTTGGATCAGTGTTCACTGCTTTACAACAGACAAACAACAAACATTTTTGTCCTACCTTTCCATGAACCATGATGTGGAAGCGAATTCCATACACCTTAAATAAAGTCCTGTAGTCATGTCCAGTAGCATTCTTGTAATAGCGGGCATATCTGGAGATGTTATCAGTGCTAATGTTAATATCTACAATGAACACGACACAAGGTGATGTCAGTTCTGTTGAATGGAGACAAACACTGCTCACAGCCTGAATGTCCCGAGTCAGGCAGGAGGCTCTACCTGAAATTGAAGGTAGTGATAGAGTTGACGGTGGTGTTCAAGTCCAGACGGATGAAGCTGTATTTGGGATGACACTGGGAAGAGCCAATGTCCAGATTGCAGTCCCAGTTGATCAGAATCCCAATCGCCCCACCCTGAGAGGACACACAACTGTCTTGGTTAGTGGCACAGAAAAGAGCTGCTCTGTTGTTGTGTCCTGATATAACACACAAGTGTACGGCTGGAGGGTGTGGTGGAATTTTCCATGGTGTAAAATTATATGTAATTTCAGTGGTTATTGGAATCAGCTATGTAGCTATATTATGTGGCCTATGTTGTGTGAGTATGTAGCTATATTATGTGGCCTATGTTGTGTGAGTATGTAGCTATACTATGTGGGCTATGTTGTGTGAGTATGTAGCTATATTATGTGGCCTATGTTGTGTGAGTATGTAGCTATATTATGTGGCCTATGTTGTGTGAGTATGTAGCTATATTATGTGGCCTATGTTGTGTGAGTATGTAGCTATATTATGTGGCCTATGTTGTGTGAGTATGTAGCTATATTATGTGGCCTATGTTGTGTGAGTATGTAGCTATATTATGTGGCCTATGTTGTGTGAGTATGTAGCTATATTATGTGGCCTATGTTGTGTGAGTATGTAGCTATATTATGTGGCCTATGTTGTGTGAGTATGTAGCTATATTATGTGGCCTATGTTGTGTGAGTATGTAGCTATATTATGTGTCCTATGTTGTGTGAGTATGCATCTATATTATGTGGCCTATGTTGTGTGAGTATGTAGCTATATTATGTGTCCTATGTTGTGTGAGTATGCATCTATATTATGTGGCCTATGTTGTGTGAATATGTATCTATATTATGTGTCCTATGTTGTGTGAGTATGTAGCTATATTATGTGGCCTATGTTGTGTGAGTATGTAGCTATATTATGTGTCCTATGTTGTGTGAATATGTAGCTATACTATGTAGTATGTATTTGAGTGTTAGAACACATACATAGAAATCTCTGCCCATATTAATGAACACAATCAGAATCTGAATAAAGATCCCAGAAAAGGTCAGGTAGATCTTCATCACAGCCTTATCGTCATATTCAGCATCAGACGTTTCTCATGTTAGACCAGCACTGAAATACTGTGGCGGCAGATGTTTCCTGTTGTTTATTTTATAATGCTTCATTGCTTAGCGTATTCAGCTTATGAAAAAAACTAAAACTCATAATGGCTTTCAGGATGCCTGGTGTCAGCAGAGTGAAGACACCTTTAAATTAGAAGGAGCTGGCGGAGGGTTTCTGTATGATAATTCAGGTGCACGTGCATTCAATTTAAGGATCAGTGCACAGCTACTGACACTTTGGCGGTTTAAGAAAACATTTCCAGGAGTTCATGAATCCGGCGGAGACCTTTTCTTACGAAGTCCGTTAGGAGATATTTAAGAAGACACTTGTTCGAGAATGAGGCCAAAGATATTAAAGAAGACACTCAAGAAAATGTTCGAGAATTAGGTCAAATATGTGTGCTGTTTAGAGCTACCACGTACAAATATATTTACAAAACAAAGCAACCAACCATAAAAAATATTTAAAAAAACATACAAAAGATTTCACACTTAAACACAGCTTTTAACAGCCCTGTGTTACATGAAAGACAAACCCACAACCCAAGCGCCTAACACTCCTGAAACCTCTTCTCCTCTCACAGGAGACACACAATGTGTGACTCACTGCATCTGTGTAGCAATTTCACACTCAATAGCACTGAATAATAATTACTAGAAAGGAACTAGTGAAGTACAGTACTTGTCAAGTCTTGTGTTTTATGCCACGTACGTACAATTTCTAGTAATTATTATTCTGTGCTATTGCGTGTGAAACTCTGTGAGACTACTAAGTCTCACAGAGTTTCACACGCAATAGCACAGAATAATAATTACTAGAAAGGAACTAGGAGAGCACAGACCTCCACCAAGGCCATGGTTTGTCTTCTTCAAGAACTTATGTTACAGTGTTAAAAAAATGATACAAGGTGCTACAATGCACCGAGCTAGTAGCTACCCCAGAGAATGTTCGTCAAATATATCTAGTTTAATCACAAACGTTGAATAAACCTCTTGTAGTCCTGAGATCAATTAGCGTTAGCTGTATTTGCATGCAGGGATGACCTATTATATGAGCTTGGTAACACTGTGTTGAATTGTGTTGCCTCTCAAACCTAGCAAAAATATATTTACACAATTAAAAATAAATTTAGAAACTAACTAAAGTCATGATGTTATCAGTTCATAGACAATAATGTTAGCCTACTTTACCTCACACCTGTATTCAGTAGTTTATCACTGCATATTACACTTGTCAAACTGATACGAAATGTATACTCACTGCTTGAGCTATGTCTTGAAATCTGTGTCCAGTTTTGTTAATAATATCCCCGAGACGGAAGATGGGACAGTAAGGATGAACCAACTCATCGTATTTGCACTTCTTTAAATAAGTTTTGTCCTGTGTCTCACGGATGTTTGACCTGGAATCGAGAGGGTAGCTTTGAGCCATCACGGCATCATGCCACTAACAAGATCACATTACTTCAATCCTGACCAGAGCTTTGACTTACTTTGAGAAGCTGAATCTTGGAAATCTTATGAAGTTCTTGATATAGATGGTAAAGTTTTCAGCTTTTTCTAGCACACTGACATAAAAAGAGAGATAATTTTTCCACAAACTGTTTTACTCTCATGTGTTTCTAATGCAAACCCTGGCATTCACCTATTCATGGACATGGACAAACAGTCTGCTTTACAACAGTAATAATTTCATGCAAAACGGATTGTTTGATGGAAGCTCTTGGTGAATTGGTCTACAGACCATCTATTTCTTAATTTAGTTCAGTGATGTATATTTCCACATGTATAAGACCTCAGTAAAAGCACATGTTGCTGTAGTAAAAAGTGTCTCACTCGGATTTCTGACCCTCTTCACATGGACACCAGCCATGTATTTCACAGGTCCCAGTGTCATTTCTGTTCTTTTTCAAGCACCGGCCAGTCTTTATTCCTTAAGTATAGATATTAGACAGGGTCAATTTTCACAAAATCAGAACCCCGAAGGCATTTTGTGAATATGTGTATTATACAACATTTTAAAGGGTATTAAGGGGTACTGAATAAAGATATCACATGTTAAAAAAAAAACTTTCACCAAAGCAGATAATGATCCTGTTGAAAATAGTATGCTATTTTTTATGTTTGCTGTTATCACATAAACAATAAGCAGCTGGACATTGATTAAAAGCACAACAAATGCCACTACACCCCATCACATCCAGCCAAATAAACCTTCCTTGAAGCTATAGCACTCATTTTGACTTGTGCAGACTTTGGGTCTCTGAAAAGCGCATTATAAAATAAAGGTATTATTATTATTATTATTTCATGTTAATGTAAGAAGCAAAGCATGTATCTTTCCTGTAAATACCCCATTGTGATCTGGCTTGTTTATTACGACTGAATAGCTTAATTACAGTCTCATAATATGGTACTTCCTTAATCATACCATGACCAGCAGTAACTGTCTCTCCAGGTGGGCAGTCGTCATGGTCACTACAGCGGCCATCCAGAACTGTATCACTCTAAAAGGATAATAATCATAAAGCTATTTTAACCTGTGGGGCAGTATTCTAAAGAAAAAATGCTGATAGAGTTGAATCAGTAAGGGCTTTACTGGTTAGCCATATGAGGTGTAAAGGTTGGTGTGTGATTGCTGTTGAAGAGCTTAAAGTGGCTCAGATGCTGAATCACTGGTAAAAGGTGGACATCACCAGTACATCATTAAGAAGAAGAAGACAAATCAGTGGTTGCTGGTACTGGTTAACTATTTTGTGTTGCGAGAAATGTCAGAACCCAAAGTTTGACAAAAGGCGGATCATACTTATAATTTAGTGCAAAATGCCAAATGTTTCACAAATATTTAGATTTCAATAATAATGCAATTCAGAATTCAGAGAGGTATACAGGGCATGTTGAAATGTGTGGCACCCTACCTGTCTGTAGTAAACACTGTAAGAGAGACACTTACTTCTGCACATTTGGTTAATGTCTGATTGGGTATTTCTGTGACACTGGTTGTGATGAAAAAATTAGCTTCACCCTGCAAAGACAAAAATGGAGAAAAAATATCTCTACAACAGTGCAATATATTTTAATGTATATATACGTTAGGCCTGTGATACCATTCAAAGATAAAACATAAATAAATGATTAGATAGAGCAGGCAAGTTTAATAACATTTCGGAAGAACTACATCATTGCCATACGTCTGGACTCACATGAGGTGGAATTACATAGTCCTCCGGTCCCCACAAACTGAGTCCTGTGGTGCTGGAATTGATTGATACAACTCCCTTCACTTTGGTGATTACAGAGCTCTGTATGGACTCCTCTACTGCTTGATAGCCCTTCTCAATGACAAAAACCCACCTAGGCAAAAGATAAAAGACGACAAATGTATAAATCAACAACGAGAAATATCACTTCATACCACCACCACCAAGAAAGATCCCTTCATGTTACCAAAACATTCAGTTACTTATCCGTTATCAGTTAGTCCGTTCATGATGTTGGAACACACCCAAAATTGATTAGTGAGAACAACCATTATCTTCTCTCTACGATAAAAATCAGTAGGCTACAACTCATCCGAGAAATAATCTTAAATCAACAGATATATGGTGTTATCATTACACCAAAGAACAAAAAACAGATGTTAAACACAAACGTCGCCTATCACCGCTGCAGGTAAGTCTTCCGCGGGTATGTGCTTACCCGATTAGGTATCCGATGAGACACAGCTGAATAACTGTATAATATGCCAACTTTCGTACTTTCCGGAATGTCTAACTTTGCAGTTTTATAAACAAACGCAGAGAGAAAGATATTCTTAAACGTTGACATCCCCATGCTGGGACTGCTTCCAGGCACTGTCACTGAAGGTGATACTTTCGATTCTGCAGCCCCCCCATAAAAAAAAAAACGTTTTATTACATGGTATGTAGGCCTATATGGTTAAATATTAACATTTATGTAGTCTACTAACTCGTGGAACTTTGAACTGATTTTAACACAATAAGAATAATAAAATCTTAGTTTAAATACAACACAGTATGCCTATTCTGCACTGAAAATAAATATTAATAAATAAATGAATAGAAAGCGTTCTCCACATTTTTGGCAAGTATTAACATCACTTATTTTTGTTGTTCTTTTTTGGATATCCTAAACATATGTTTGGGCATCCCAATTGATAGCTCCTTTTTACTACCTACAACATTTATTCTCAAAATAACCAGTGTGTGTTATCAGTGATAACATTTCAATGATAACATTGGGTAACATTGAACAGAGCCGTAGCTCTGCTTTCACGTGCTGAGAACGTGATCCTTTTCAACCAATTCAATGACAGCATCTTGTCTCTCAGGCTCTAGGGCCCATTGGAAAACTTGGAAATGTATTTTTCGCTCTTCTGGGCGATAAACATAGTGTAGATAAAAACAAGAATGAGTTTGCAAAGATATTGTGTCAAATATTTTTGTTCTAACAGGCAATTGAAATTAACTAAATATTGGTGGGGACAATTGTGTCTTTCCCAAACTTTGGTCGCAGGATGCTTTATTTTCGTGCGTGAGTGATCTTCTGAAAGTTTCGTTCACCTGAGGAAACCACTGGAGCTCCGAGCATCAGTCTTCGCTCAATGGTGTTTTGAGCCCTCAACTTCGACTGCCAGGCAGCGGCTGCCTGGAAGGTGGTTCCGCCCCCAAAACTCTTATCCAATCAATGTGCTTCCCACCTCCAAACCTCTGGTTCCGCCCCCAAACCTCTGGTCCAATCTAAACACTTGAAGCCCAAATTCAAACTTTCTGTATAGTGCTCTCATTCCAGCTCCAACTTCATTCCACCTCTCAGCAACCAGTGAAAGCTCCAACTTTACAAAGGTATGTAGCTAATATATTTCTATTTTAAACATGAAATGGCTAATTGTGTTTGCTTTAGGGCTGTACATGTAAGACATGTAAGATGGGCCAGCTAATGTTATGTTTAGCATGCAATATGTTGCAATATATGCAATATAGCTGTGGTAATGTCATTTCAACCTGCTAGCTAGCTAAATCTGGTTAAAACATTAGGTAACAGTAAGCCTACGAAGTAAGATTTATTACTGTAGATTAATCACTGTATAAAATGGGCCGGCTAATGTTATCTTTACCATGCAATATGTTAACATAAAGATAGATTATGCTCATTTTAGCTGTGGTAATTTCATGTCAACCTGCTAGCTAGCTAAATCTAATTTTAGCTGTGGTAATGTTATTTCAACCTGCTAGCTAGCTAAATCTGGTTAAAACATTAGGTAACAGTAAGCCTATAAAGTAAGATTAATTACTGTAGATATGTATTTAAGTGATAAATTACTGTAGATATGTATTTTAGTGATTGTTAATGGTTAGTGGTTATCTTTCAAATGACGTTGAGACTGGTTGACTTCCAGGCTGCTTACTAACACTGGGTAACTCTCAGGCAGCCAATTGGCTTTGGGTACCTGTGAGGCACTCGATGTTGAGACTGGTTGACTTCCAGACTGCTTTGGAATAAGGGTAACTCTCAGGCAGCCAATTGGCTTTGGGTGCCTGTGAGGCACTCGATGTTGAGACTGGTTGACTTCCAGGCTGCTTTGGAATAACGGTAACTCTCAGGCAGACAATTGGCTTTAGGTGCCTGTGAGGTGACTCTCAGGCAGCCAATTGGCTTTGGGTGCCTGTGAGGCACTTGATGTTGAGACTGGTTGACTTCCAGGCTGCTTACTAACACTGGGTAACTCTCAGGCAGCCAATTGGCTTTGGGTGCCTATGAGGCACTCGATGTTGAGACTGGTTGACTTCCAGGCTGCTTTGGAATAAGGGTGACACTCAGGCAGCCAATTGGCTTTGCGTGCCTGTGAGGCACTTGATGTTGAGACTGGTTGACTTCCAGGCTGCTTACTTACACTGGGTAACTCTCAGGCAGCCAATTGGCTTTGGGTGCCTGTGAGGCACTTGATGTTGAGACTGGTTGACTTCCAGGCTGCTTACTAACACTGGGTAACTCTCAGGCAGCCAATTGGCTTTGGGTGCCTGTGAGGCACTCGATGTTGAGACTGGTTGACTTCCAGGCTGCTTTGGAATAAGGGTAACTCTCAGGCAGCCAATTGGTTTTAGATACCTGTATTGTTCATGATATCCCTTAGTGATAAAGTTAAATTGTCCTCATGCCTCCTCATACAGATAGGCCTCCTGAATAATTCTGCCAGATTATTTTTAACATTGCATATGCCTAACATTATGTGATAATACTAATCACACTCATATTGCCTTTCTCTTTCAGTTTATGAAGAAATGGCGCCCAGGAAGGGTAAGGTTCAACCTAGACCTACTTTAATGACTAAAAAAAAGCTTGCTCTCACACACTGACATTTAACAATGACTACAATAATTCCCCCAAAAATACTGTTAATTGCAATGTCTTTATACAGTAGGACGGAAGCGTAAGGCCCTGCAGGTGGCAAAAGGTGGTAAGTTATTCTTTATCTTGCCATGTACTGGCGGAACAGCAATCCATGCCCTCTCTATGGGGGAAGTCATATATCAACCCACTTCCTTTGTCCATCTATTGATTTCCAAAAACTATGAATTTATTCACTGACTTAAGGCAAAGTGTTTGTATAGTACCATGGGATGTCATTTTCAAATAATGCCAATCAACATTTTGCTATGTTTTTTATTTTATTTAAATTGATTTTTAATGATGGATAATGGATAATTGGATATATGTTAACTTGAACTTAAAATCAAATCTGTTGGTCTCGAGGACTCGCTCTGAAAATACGAGTCCTTCTTGAGACCAAGACAAGACCAAGTCTTTTGAAGGTTCCAGTCAGAGACGAGACAGAGAAAGCAGAAAATGGTCTCTAGACTGGATTCGAGTACTACAACACTAGTTCATCTACGTCCATCTACTCACATAGCAAATTTGGTTACTTCTTGTGACTTTATAGGGCCATCTGCAAAATCATTAATTTTCCACCAGTCACCACTGGTTGGTGGAGCCTCCGCCCCAGCCCCAACCCCATCCAGCCCTCCTGCCCCACCCAGCCCTGCTACTCCACCAAGCCCTACTGCCCCATCCAGCCCTGATGCTCCATTTGTGATGGAATCTGGGAAAACCAGTCACATATGTAAAGAAGATGAAATCCTAATATGATTGTTACAAATTATATTGTTGAAACTTTGAAACCTTCTTTGAGTGTGAATCTCAAAAATTATATTTACAAAGATACCAGATAACGGTGGAGGAGATCAGGAGGAGGACTGTTCCTCCTGAGAGCATGTCCATTAACACCCTCACTGCTCTCCTGAGGATTGATAAGAATAAGAAGAGGGACCTCAGGCAGCAGCTGCAGGAGGTCGGGGTGACTCCGTCCCAGTGACCAGAGTCACCTCACTTTGCTCAAAGCTGTCAGAGGGTACAGTTCAATTCTACACACTACTCTTGTAATGGCACTTTTTACATACATTGATATCAAGAAAGAACTTCAGAAAGCCAGCTCCAAACTATTACACCCCAGTGTCAATAAGTGTTGCACTGTCACATTGGTATGTGCATCAAATCTGAATTTAATACTGTGTTCGTGTCATGATATGTCTTTCCCATTTTTGTTAAGGCGAAGCCAAGGACCTGTGCTCCTCTGTCGGTGCTCTGGCTGCCGGGAGCATTGATTTTAAAGAAGTGGTCATGCTGCCTGCTCTAGACCCCACTGTGTTCACAGGGAGAGCCACGGAGTTCAAGTAATTTGCAATATTCCACATCCTTTATCTGGGCTCTGACAGGTATAATAGACATTATTTATCCTTAATTTATGTTTTTATCTTTTCCTCCAGACAACAGCTCCAGCACCTCGCCAACCAGGTGTGCTCAAATGAGGATTTTGGACTCCTTACACACACCTTGGGGCCAGGAATAGTAGAGGTGGTAGTTGACGTTTGAAAAGTGTGTTGACACACACATCGCAAATATTAAAAATAAAAAATAAAAATCCTTTGTTTGTTGTTGTTAATTAATAAAATAACTAGATGTTCTACATCACTGTGTATGTGTATTGAATTGGAAGTGTATTGAACTTGGCATCTTGATTGAACTAGTCTGATAATTTAGCTAGCTGGGCCTGAAATGAAATAAATTAATTTCAACACTTATTTCTACAGCTTCACATAAGGGTTTATTCCAGTAGAGTGTTACAAGTTAATGAAACCCCAACTTACATTAATTATTTTAAAAAAATGCATCATCAGAGGACACACATGATGGAGGAGAGACAAGACTGATGGGGTGTGACATATTCTTTATTGAAAATAAAGGCCAAGTACAACCCTCATACACACAGTAACCAAGATGATACAGAATAATGTGAAAATGGTCAAAATCAAATGTCCTCAAGAGAACATCCTCAGGAATATTCCCTTCAAGGATTTCAAAGGATTGCTCGATTCTAGGGTCCCTTTCCTTCTTTAAGCCATCTTCGATTGACTTCAGCCAAGCCAATTCTTCTCCATTGCCTGAAACGGGGAAAAAGTATGAAAACATAAGCCTATGACTCCCTGAGACACACATACTAAACTATTTTATCTTGTGATGACCTGAACTGTAGGCTACATGGTCAGTGTTAAACAGTCTGGAGCACAACGTTAATCCACCATGCATAGATTCCTCTCCACTGGCTGTCACAAAGTCACCTGTAGTCTATTATGAAGTCTATTAAAAAGCCTATTACAAAAACTGGTGGCTGCCTCAGAGTTATCCTTATTCCAAAGCAGCCTGGAAGTCAACCAGTCTCAACATCGAGTGCCTCACAGGCACCCAAAGCCAATTGGCTGCCTGAGAGTTACCCAGTGTTAGTAAGCAGCCTGGAAGTCAACCAGTCTCAACATCAAGTGCCTCACAGGCACCCAAAGCCAATTGGCTGCCTGAGAGTCACCTCACAGGCACCCAAAGCCAATTGTCTGCCTGAGAGTTACCCTTATTCCAAAGCAGCCTGGAAGTCAACCAGTCTCAACATCGAGTGCCTCACAGGCACCCAAAGCAAATTGGCTGCCTGAGAGTTACCCTTATTCCAAAGCAGCCTGGAAGTCAACCAGTCTCAACATCGAGTGCCTCACAGGCACCCAAAGCCAATTGGCTGCCCGAGAGTTACCCTTATTCCAAAGCAGCCTGGAAGTCAACCAGTCTCAACATCGAGTGCCTCACAGGCACCCAAAGCCAATTGGCTGCCTGAGAGTTACCCAGTGTTAGTAAGCAGCCTGGAAGTCAACCAGTCTCAACGTCATTTGAAAGATAACCACTAACCATTAACAATCACTAAAATACATATCTACAGTAATTAATCACTTAAATACATATCTACAGTAATTATCTTTACTTTATAGGCTCACTGTTACCTAATGTTTTAACCAGATTTAGCTAGCTAGCAGGTTGAGATAACATTACCACAGCTTAAATTAGATTTAGCTAGCTAGCAGGTTGAAATGAAATTACCACAGCTAAGATTAGCATAATCTATCTTTATGTTAACATATTGCATGGTAAAGATAACATTAGCCGGCCCATTTTATACAGTGATTAATCTACAGTAATAAATCTTACTTCGTAGGCTTACTGTTACCTAATGTTTTAACCAGATTTAGCTAGCTAGCAGGTTGAAATGACATTACCACTGCTAAGATTAGCACAATCTATCTTTAAATATGGTTAACATATTGCATGCTAAACATAACATTAGCTGGCCCATCTTACATGTACAGCCCTAAAGCAAACACAATTAGCCATTTCATGTTTAAAATAGAAATATATTAGCTACATACCTTTGTAAAGTTGGAGCTTTCACTCGTTGCTGAGAGGTTGGAGCTGGAATGAGAGCACTATACAGAAAGTTTGAATTTGGGCTTCAAGTGTTTGGATTGGACCAGAGGTTTGGGGGCGGAACCAGAGGTTTGGAGGTGGGAAGCACATTGATTGGATAAGAGTTTTGGGGGCGGAACCACCTTCCAGGCAGCCGCTGCCTGGCAGTCGAAGTTGAGGGCTCAAAACACCATTGAGCTCAGTCTTCTACAAGGAGTAAGTCGTCTCCTGTTGCTCCTCCTTTCTGGCTGTATAAAAATAAAGACTAATGAATGAAAAGCAAAAAAACATTAAATTGTATGCAATTTATATAGTAGGGGGTCCCTGCTCATCTCGCCATCAGTTTGGGGGTCCCTGGCCTGAAAATCGTTGAAGACCCCTGGGCTAGACAGTGGAGTAAAGGAGTCCATGGCTGCCTCTAGTTTCTTTAAGATCGCAAGATGGGTTTCAGAAGTGTAAGGTGCTTGGGTTGTTGGTTTGTCTTTTCTGTGGGCTGTTAAAAGCTTTGTGTAAGTGTGTAATTGGTTCAGAATCACTGGTCAACATAGTGATTTCGTTAGCAGCACACTTATCCAAGACTGCCACAACTGTGTTTTCACTCTGTGTTAACAGAATAACAACACAATTTGCATTTTTCTTTTTTTAAATAAGAATGTGAAAAACTAAAAAACATCAGCATAACGTGCAACCATTTTGCGGTTGACGAACTGCTTTCTGTCTCTTTGGCTTTATTAGGGAGTATTGTTGTGACTGATTTGTAGGTTTGTGATAAAGTAAACACTCTTATTTTCAGATCTGGATAAAACTCTTTGTTCTTGGTTGTTCAGGGAAAAGAATCTTTATTTTCCTAGTAAAATTCCAACAGCATAAACCTGAGCAAGTCTCGAAAACAATACTGATTTTACTTGTCACACTAAATCACACAATACTGATTTAACTTGTCAAACTAAATCACTTGTCACACTAAATCACACAATACTGATTTCACTTGTTACTCTAAATCACTAGTCATACTAAATCACTTGTCATAATAAATCACACAATACTGATTTGACTTATCACACTAAATCACTTGTCACACTTAATCCCACAATACTGATTTTACTTGTCACAGTAAATCTTCCTTGGCCCTTCCCAACTTGTGATTTTCTTCATATACAGATTATTGAGTTTTCATGCACATATTTTCCACCACAGTGTCACAAAGCAGCTGCAATACTAAGTCCTTGAAAAGCGTGAAGCGGCCATGTTGCATTGATGACTGTAATTCAGGCTGAAGCCTCTGCCTGCTTTGGGGAGTCTGCCTGTAGCTTCAGTTGTTGCAGCTCATGTGAATCTTCCTCTTTAGCTTCATCTCGTGTGCTGGTATCCTTCCTAGGAAAAGCACAGGATATTCTCTTTCTTTCTGATATGCTCATTTATTCAATTGCTCTCAATTTATATAAAGCACAGCTGCAACAAGTACAACTCAATGTCAGTAATGTGATTATATAAGGGAAAGGTTATTTGTACTGCTCAGCATTTGCTTATTTTTAGTCCGTGTTAGAAAATGACAAGAAAAATGAACGACACTTTCCACAGTCTAGAGTTCTATCCTATCTGGAATGAATCTTCTAACCCTGGAATGTTTACATTATGTTGTCTATGTTAACACATATAAACAGGTGACAGTGACACGTTGGGCTTAGCGAAAGAAGTATATTCAGTTCTATTGAATGATTGTGATTTGAAAATAAGGACGGTACCTGGAGAGGTCAGCAAATTCTTTAATTTTAATGAAGTAAAACAAAACTTCACAGAGGAAACTCACCTAGAGAAAATAAGTGATGTGCATCTGTTAGGTATAATCGCACTATCCACACACATATAAGTACAGATAGCATTTTGAAGGCTAAACCGTGACGGTAGTGAGTCCAAAACTGTAACTGCTGGTACTACTGACCTCTACTGGTTATTTAGCCACATTACGTCTGGAATCTTGAAAATGTCAACAGTGACATCATGATTTCATACTTACAACACCCAGTAGACCAACTCCTGATCCAAAGTTAACTAAAGTAGGGATGATGCTGAACTTCCCTGCCTATGAAAACAAGTACACCAGTGTAATCAATTTCAAATTGCATCAGGGTTCCCTTGTTTTACAACAGACAAACAACAAGCATTTTTGTCGTACCTTTCCATGAACCATGATGTGGAAGCGAATTCCATACACCTTAAATAAAGTCCTGTAGTTATGTCCAGTAGCATTCTTGTAATAGCGGGCATATCTGGAGATGTAATCAGCGCTAATGTTAATATCTCCTATCTACCTTGACCCAAGGTGATGTCAGTTCTGCTGAATGGAGACAAACACTGCTAACAGTCTGAATGCCCTGAGTCAGGCAGGAGGCTCTACCTGAAATTGAAGGTAGTGATAGAGTTGACGGTGGTGTTCAAGTCCAGACGGATGAAGCTATATTTGGGATGGCACTGGGACGAGTCAAGGTCCAGATTGCAGTCCCAGTTGATCAGGATCCCAATCGCCGCACCCTGAGAGGACACACAACTGTCCTGATTAGTGGCCCAGAAAAGAGCTGCTCTGTTGTTGTGTTCTGATATAACACACAAGTGTACGGCTGGAGGGTGTGGTTGAATTTTCTATGGTGTAAAATTATATTTCATTTCAGTGGTTATTTGAATTAGCTGTGTGAGTATGAAGCTATATTATTCCAGGAGTTCATGTATCCGGCGGAGATCTTTTCTTACAAAGTCCGTAAGGAGATATTTAAGAAGACACTTAAGAAAATGTTCGAGTAAGATTAAAAAATAAATAAATAAAAGATTACACACTTAAACACAGCTTTAAACAGCCCACATGAAAGACAAACCTACAACCCAAGCGCCTTACACTTCTGAAACCTCGTCTCCTCTCACAGGAGACACATAGTGTGTGACTCACTACATCTGTGTAGCAGTTTCACACTCAATAGCACTGAATAATAATTACTAGAAAGGAACTAGGAGAGCACAGACCTCCACCAAGGACAAATGCACCATCTCACAATGTTGCAATATTAATTTCTTGGTGCATTCCATGCATTAGCTGGTTTGTCTTCTTCAAGAACTTGTGTTACAGTGTTAAAAAAAAATTATACAAGGTGCTACAATGTACCTAGCTACCCCGGAGAATATCTGTCATATATAATAAGTTTAATCACAAACTTTAAATAAACCTCTTGTAGGCCTGAGATCAATTAGCGTTACCTGTATTTGCATGCAGGGATGACCTATTATATGAGCTTGGTAACACTGTGTTGATTTGTGTTACCTCTAAAACCTAGTAAAAAATATATTTACACAATTAAAAAGAAATTAAGTAAAGTAATGACGTTATCAGGTCATATACAATAATGTTATTCTACTTTACCTTCTACCTGTGTTCAGTAGTTTATTACTGCATATATCACTTGTCGCACAAAATGTATACTCACTGCTTGAGCTATGTCTTGAAACCTGTGTCCAGTTTTGTTAATAATATCCCCGAGACGGAAGATGGGACAGTAAGGATGAACCGACTCATCGTAGTTGCACTTCGGTAAATAACTCTTGTCCTGTGTCTCAAGGATGTTTGATCTGTAATAGAGAGGGGAGCTTTGAGCCACGGCATCATGCCACCAACAAGATCACATGACTCCATTCATTCCCCAGAACTGATCCTTTGACTTACTTTGAGAAGCTGAATCTGGGAAATCTGATGAAGTTCTTGATATAGATGGTAAAGTTTTCAGCTTTCTCTAGCACACTGACATAAAGGAAAAAAAAGAGAGATCATTTTTCCACAAACTGTTTTACTCTCATTTATTATACGGCTCTTCAGAATGTTCCAAAAAGTACCGTTGATTTGAATGGGCCATCCCTACGTCATACCCATACATTAATTCCTGCTAACAGACCTCTGCGAAAGATAATCACCGCTGTCATTGGCAACGGGTTTTGTACTTCTAATTCACATCTTTCATATCATTCCGCCAGAAGTCCAGTCATTTTAACGCAACAGTAGAGAGTAATTTGAAGTCAGCAAGTAATGGGTTGCTATGCAACACCTGAAACTTCAAAGTTCTATTTGCTTGAAGAACTATTTATTTCTAAACGGGACACATGAAACGGCACCTAAATCATTAAAAAGAGATATGTTGGAGGAATGTCTTCTATCGTTTTTGGCAAGTACCCGTATAATAAGCGGGATAATGTATTGTCCGTCGGTCATTCTACAAAAATAATTCCCTTCGGTACAAAACAACACCCTCCGCTGCGCGTCGGGGTGTTGTTCGCCCCGTCGGGAATTATTTTTGTAGAATGACCTCCGGACAATACATTATCCCTTACGTATGATTCTAAAACAAACCATGGCATTCACCTATTAATGGACATGGACTAACAGTCTGCTTTACAACAGCAATAATTTCATGTAAACCGGATTGTTTGATGGAAGCTCTTGGTGAATTGGTCTACAGACCATCTATTTCTTAATTTACAAAGAAAAAAGCTCAGTAATGTATATTTCCACATGTATAAGACCTCAGTGAATGTAAATGCTGCTGTAGTAAAAAATGTCTCACTCGTATTTCTGACCCTCTTCACCTGGACACCAGCCATGTATTTCACATGTCCCTCTGTCATTTCTGTCCTTTTTCAAGCACCGACCAGTCTTTATTCCTGAAGTATAGATATCACATGTAAATAAAAAAAACTTTCACCAAAGCAGATAATGATTTTGTTGAAAATAGTATGCTATTTCATGTTTGCTGTTATCACATAAACAATAAGCAGCTGGACATCGATTAAAAGCACAACAAAGGCCACTACACCCCATCACATCCAGCCAAATAAACCTTCATTAAAGGTATAGCACTCATTTCATGTTTATGTACGGAGCAAAGCATATTTTTTCCTGTTAGTACCCCATGGTGACTTGTCTTTTTTATTACGAATGAATAGCCTAATTTCACTCTCATAATATGGTACTTCCTTAGTCATACCATGACCAGCTCTAACTGCCTCTCCAGATGGGCAGTCATCATCGCCCCTACAGCGGCCCTCCGGAACTGTATCACTCTAAAAGGATAACAATCATAAAGAATAAAGTTCTACAGAAAAAAGCACATAGGGTTGAGTCAGCCAGTCCTTTACTGGTTATCCATATGAGGTGTAAAGGTTAGTGTGTGACTGCTGTTGAAGTGAAAGTGAAAGTGGCTCAGATGCTGAATCACTGGTAAAAGGTGGAAATCACCACTACATCATTATATTTGTTTAGTAACTACCTCAGTGGACCTTCAATATGTTTTATTTTTTCAGGAAACGCCTCTTGCACAGGCTATGTATGTGGTAAAGGTGCAGTGTGTGGAATGTAGCGGGTCTATTAGCAGAAAAGGAACATAATGATTGTCTTTTTAAATGTATATAATCAACGGAATTACGAATTGCTGGGAAATTTGTTAGCTTAGAACAAGCCTTTCATATCTATATGTGGGGCAGATCATATTCCATATTGTGGCCCATAATGGACAAAACAGGCTCAAGAGAGGGATTTTCACTTTTTTACATTGTAGTGGTTGAAGAATACGAAGAAGATGATGAAGAAGAAGAAGAAGAAGAAGAAGAAGAGAAAGAAAAAGAAGAAGAAGATACATCAGTGATTGCTGGTACTGGTTAACCATTTTGTGTTACGAGAACTGTCAGAACCCAAAGTTTGACAAAAGGAGGATCATACTTATTATTTAGTGCAAAGTGCCAAATGTTTCACAAATATTTAGAATTCAATAATAATGCGATTCAGAATTCAGAGAGGTATACAGGGCATGTTGAAATGTGTGGCAACCTACGTGTCTGCTTGTAAACACTGTAAGAGAGGCACTTACTTCTGCACAGTTGGTTAATGTCTGATTGGGTATTTCTGTGACACTGGTTGTGATGAAAAAATTAGCTTCACCCTGCAAAGACAAAAATGGAGAAAAAATATCTCTACAACATTGCAATATATTTTAATGTATATATAAATATATGTTAGGCCTGTGATACCATTCAAAGATCAAAATAAATAAATGATAAGATAGAGCAGGCAAGTTTTATAACATTTCGCAAGAACTACATCATTGCCATACGTCTGGACTCACATGAGCTGGAATTACATAGTCCTCCGGTCCCCACAAACTGAGTCCTGTGGTGCTGGAATTGACTGGTACAACTCCCTTCACTTTGGTGACTACAGAGCTCTGTATGGATTCCTCTTCTACTTGATAGCCCTTCTCGATGACAAAAACCCACCTAGGCAAAAGATAAAATACGACAAATGTATAAATCACCAGCGAGAAATATCACTTCATAGCCTACAACCACCAAGAAAGAACACTTCATATTACCAAAACGGGTCAGTTAATTATCCGTTATCAGTTCATGATGTTGGAACACACCCAAAAAGGATGATTGAGAACAACCATTATCTTCTCTCTGCGATACAAATCAGTCCACAACTCACCCAAGAAATTCTCTTAAATCAATAGCTATATAGTGTTATAATTTGACCAAAGAGTAAAAAAAAAAAAAAAAAAAGATGTTAAACACAAACGTCGTCTATCAACGCTGCAAGTAAATCTACCGTGGGTATGTGCTTACCCGATTAGGTATCCGATGAGACACAGCTGAATAACTCTGTATAATATGCCAACTTTCTTACTTTCCGGAATGTCTAACTTTGCAGTTTGATAAACAAACGCAGAGCGAAACACATTCTTAAACGTTGACATCCCCATGGTGGGACTGCTTCCAGGCACTGTCACTGAAGGTCTGCACCGCGATTTAGCTAGTTTGAGATTTGACATTCGCTGAATATTATATTTTGGACTTTCGATTCAGCAGCCCCCCATAAAAGATACATTTTTATTATATGGTTATTATATTGTTTCATTATATGGTTAAATATTAACATTTAGACCTAATTAACAATTCATTTTCTCCATGACAAAAACCCCCCTTGGCAAAAGATAAAAGACGACAAATGTATTTGAACAACGAGAGATAGGCTATCACTTCATACCACCACCAAGAAAGAACACTTCATATTACCAAAACGGTCAATTATTTATCCGTTATCTGGAATACACCCAACATTGATGAGTGAGAACAACCATTATCTTCTCTCTCCGATACAAATCAGTCCACAACTCACCAAAGAAATAGGCCTACTCTTAAATCAAAAGCTATATAATGTTATAATTTGACCAAAGAACAAAAAAAAGATGTTAAACACAAACGTCGTTTATCACCGCTGCAGGTAAATCTACCGCGGGCTATGTGTTTACCCGATTACGTATCCGATGACACACAGCTGAACAACTCTGTATAATATGCCAACTTTCTTACTTTCCGGAATGTCTAACTTTGCAGTTTTATAAACAAATTTAGAGAGAAAGATATTCTTAAACGTTGACATCCCCATGCTGGCACTTCTTCAAGGCACTGCCACTGAATGCCTGCACCGCGGTTTAACTCGTGCTAAACTCATGCCAAGGATTATCCCAGAACAACCCAACGACGGGGACTTTTCACAGCTAATAATAAATCACTCCGCGATGAAGCGCATTGATGATGACAGGTAATTCAAAGTTTCCCAAACCAAGACCTTGACAATGGAACTATTTATTTTGTTGCGGAGAAACAATGGCAAAATAAACGTTTTTTTAATCAATAACTTCGTGTTTAAATGTGAATTCGTTGACTGTAGAATTGTTTTATGTAGGCAATATAGTAGGCTATCGTGAGCGTGGGGTAGGTAAGGGATATCCCAACGGGTGTTGTTGCCTAAACCTCCGGCCTCGGTGGCTACGGCCGAACACCACCCGTGGGAATATCCCTTATCCCACTCGCACTCGTAATAGCTATAGCCTATTGCTTAAATATATTTTGAACTTTCGATTCAGCAGCCCCCCCCATAAAAAAAATATTTTTATTACACGGTATTTATATGGTTTTATTATATGGTTAAATATTTACATTTGTGTACAAACATGTGGAACTTTGAACTGATTTTAACATAATAAGAATCATAAAATCTTAGGCCTATTCTGCACTGGAAATAAATATGAATAAATAAATGAATAGCGTTCTCCACATATTTGGCAAGTATTAACATCACTTGTTTTTGTTGTCCTTTTTTGGATATCCCAAACATATGTTTGGGCATCCCAATTGATAGCTCCTTTTGATTACCTACAACATTTATTCTCAAAATAACCAGTGTGAATGAGCCTGAGGATGTCATACTCATAATTCTAGTCAGAATATGAGTCTGATACTGCTCCATTGAGCTGTGATTATGGGGCGTGTTTCAACGAACCAGGAAAGAAATGCCTCTTCGCTCAATTGGATACCTTGAACCAATCAGAGCAATGTAGTATGACCATCTGATACATTAAACTTTTACTGGATGCCGTAGGAAGGACAGCAAAAACATCTTTTCGATTGAGAAATGCCTTGATCGCGTTTCTCTGTTCCTCGTTCAAAATTAATGTGCTGTCAATATCTGTGAGATATGCACGCTCAAGTAATACTTATTAGCAGCGAGGCTGGCTAGCTAATATGTGTTTCAATGGATTTTTGGTCTAATCGTTAGCAGTAACCTAACAATAATGGTCTAGGAAGTGGTTCTCAACCCTTGGGTCGCGACTCAAATTTGGGAGTTTCTGAAAGGGTTGCGAGACGAATTCTAAATGTATTTTTTGTTTTTACCAACAAGCAATATATTCCACAACAGTAAACATAATCTTATCATAATTTGTGTATTATTATGATAATAATAACTTATCTTCCCAGAGAGGTAGCTTGCTAACATGTTTGGATTTCTGAAAAGTAGTAACCTTTTAAAGGAAAACTGACATAACAGTTTGGACAAAATGAATCGATGCTGGTAATACTAATGTGCTATGCCTGGTGATATGTGTTCACACACAATAACAGATGTCCATTATCCAACCACATCAACCGTAGCTAAAATAAAAAATGATCATCCCGGGCAACCTATCCCTCTCCTCCTACCTATTCACCCCTCTCTATATCATAATGTTCTGTCATTGAAACTGACGATGTGGCCATATTACTTATCGTCCCCGTTACCAGAGTTTGTATCCCAGTTGCTTCCCTTACCCTAATCCAGGTTTGGGATCACCCCCAATTTCTATATCTGTTGTGTATTCATATTGCCACTACAGCTCCCATGATCCTTCATGTTATGGGGGAACTATAAAGGGGCTGCACTCCCCACTTTCACCCTCTTGAACTCTGGCTCTGCCTTCACTCCACTCTGCGCTCCTGATGAGCCAGGGCTACCTGTAATTACTAGTCAATGAATGGCAGTTACATTAACGGCATTTCCAACGCCTCTTACTTCTTTAATCGTACCCCCAATCTCGTGGTCCGGTGACAAATATAAATAAACTTTCTGCCCATTGATAAAACTTTATCACAATACATACTTACATACAAACTACATATACGTTGAAGTTCTCAACATTCATTACATTTTCTAATTTGAAAGTTTATGAATTGTGAGGGGCGTTTTGTACTACCTACTACCTACCCCAGACAGGCATACCACTTATTTCTATGGCAATACCACATGAATATAACCTGCAGTACACTACATATTCAAAGGTGGCCTAAAATACCAACACTGACTAAACTTGCTCAATTATGGCGAAACTCATATTATTGTCAACCAAATGTACAGTTACAGTAGCGCACCGTGAAAATATTTACGAAAATGTATATGGCCCAATTTTTGGCTGGCCCTAAGGCACGTGTCTTGTCTGCCCAATGGTTAATCTGGCTACAGTGCTTGGTCTGTGCATATTAGGCAAGTGTTATTTATGCAAACCAATGTGTACGTAATTTCCTTTCGCCGCAAACATTTTGGCATTTTGACTCCAGACTTCTTGCAGACACACCAGGGCGACACCACCATACCAGAGCCTCAGTCTTTTTTCAGTCCTTCTTGGTAATTTTCCAGTTTTTTTTTTTGAAGATCCAGACAAAAACAGAAGGTTTCTCGAGGGAAAAACAGGGTAATTTAATAATTTGAGGGAATTTTAACACAAAACAATTCAAGAAAACGACTGAAGCAGCTAACGGCTAACAAGCAAAAGACAAAACCAAGAATATCCTCACAATTTTTTTTTTAAATAAATAGAATAGAAAAAAATCACAGGCAGGAGCAAAAAGTAACATATAGTCACAAGACATGTCTGATAAATAGGTGAATGCAGAAATATTGCGGGAAATCTAACAAAGGCAGGAAGTAATCACAAAAGGTAAGAGGTCAGGTCTGAAGCACATGGACGACAAAAAAAAACACAAAGCCCATGTGGGCTAAAGGAGTCCTTGGCTGCCCCTAGAGACCGAAAAATGTCCCAACTCATGACAGTTACAGGATTTTCTTTTCACTTTCTGTAACATTGTCAGATTGGTTTCGGAACTGCAGTGTGTAATGGTTACAGAATCACTGCTCATCATAGTGCTTTATTTTGTAGCACACTTATCCAAGACTGCCACAACTGTGTTTTCACTTTTAATTCAAACGTAAAAAGACTAACAACACAATTTTCATTTATTTTTCCAACATAAGATTGTGAAAAACGAAAATACATCAGCATAATGACTGGCCATTTTGCGGTTGCCTAACTGCTTTCTGTCTCTTTGGCTTTATTAAGGAGTATTTTCGTGACTGATTAGTAGGTTTGTGGCAAAGTAAACACTCTTCTTTTCAGATCTGGATAAAACTCTGGTTCTTGGTCGTTGAGGACATTTTATTTTATTTTGCTAGAACAAAACCAAAAGCTTTAACCTGAGCAAGTCTCAAACAGTAGTGATTTTACTTGTCACACTAAATCACTTGCTACATTAAATCACACAATACTAATCTTACTTGTCAAACTAAATCTTCCTTGGCCTTTCCCTAATTGTTGATTGTCTTTACATACAGATTATTGAGTTTTCATGCACAGTTTTCCACCACAGTATCACATTGCAGCTGCAAAACAAAGTCCTTGAGAAGCGTGAAGCGGCCATGTTGCATTGATGCCTGTTAGTCAGGCTGAGGCCTCCGCGTCCTTTGAGGAGTCTGCCTGTAGCTTCAGACTGGTGAGTAGTTGCAGCTCATGTGAATCTCCTCTTGAGTTTCAGTTTGTGTACTGGTATCTTCCCTAGGAAAAGCATTGTTTCTGATATGCTCACTTATTGCACAATTGCACTCCATTGACATACAACACAGCTACAACAAGTACAGGTCAATGTCAATAATGTGATTGTATTAGGGAAAGGCTATTTTTACTGCTCAGCATTTGCCTTTTTCTATTCCTTGTTACAAAATGAAGAAAATTTTGAAAAATGAAATTACACTTTTCACAGTCCAGAGTATCCTGCCTGATTTGAAACCCTTAACCCTGGAATGTTCACAGCATTATGTTGCCAATGTTAACACTTATACACAAGTGACAGTGACACATTGTGGTTTAAAAATAAGGACAGTACCTGGAGGGGTCAGACCGACCCTTAATGATGCAAAGCAAACCGTCACAGAAGAAACTCCCCTAGAGAAAATAAGTGATGTGCATCTGTTAATATCATTGTAAGGCATAATCACAGTATCCACACTAAGTACAGAGAGCATTTTGAGGGCTAAACCGTGAGGGTAGTGAGTCCAAAACTGTAACTACTGGTACTACTGACCTCTACTGGTTATTCAGCCAAATTACATCTGGCATCCTGAAAATGCTGATCATGATTTTATACTTACAGCACCCAGTAGAGCAAGTCCTGATCCAATGTTAATTAAGGTGGGGATAATACGAAATTCGCCTGCCTTTGGAAACAAGTACAACAGTGTAATCAAATTGGATCATTGTTCCCTGCTTTATAAGAGAAACACAAGTATTTATGTCATACCTTTCCGTGAACCATGATGTAGAGACGAATTCCATACACCTTATATAAAGTCCTGTAGGTCTGTCCAGCTGCATTCTTGTAATAGCGGGCATATCTGGAGATGTTATCAGCGCTAATGTTAATATCTACTTTCTACTGTGACCCAAGTTGATGTCAGTTCTGCTGATTGGAGACAAACATTGCTAACTGAATGCCCTGAGTCAGGCAAAAGGCTCTACCTGAAATTGAAGGTAGTGATAGAGCTGTAAAAGTCCAGACGGATGAAGCTGTATTTGGGATGGCACTGGGACGAGCCAATGTCCAGATTGCAGTCCCAGTTGATTAGGATCCCAATCGCCCCACCCTGAGAGGACACACAACTGTCCTGGTTAGTGGCACAGAAAAGAGCTGCTCTGTTGTTGTGTTCTGATATAACACACAAGTGTGGCTGGTGGGTGTGTTGGAATTGTCCATGGTGGAAAATGATATGTTATTTCAGTGACATGTTGTTGATCAGCTGTATGAGTATGTAGCTATATTATGTGGCCTATGTTGTGTGAGTATGTATCTATATTATGTGGCCTATGTTGTGTGAGTATGTATCTATATTATGTGGCCTATGTTGTGTGAGTATGTATCTATATTATGTGGCCTATGTTGTCTGAGTATGTATCTATATTATGTGGCCTATGTTGTCTGAGTATATATCTATATTATGTGGCCTATTTTGTGTGAGTTTTAAGCTATACAAGAGATATTTGTGGTAAATGCTCTGGTGCAGTGCTGCATTTCTTATATATGAGAAGGGAAATGATAAGAAATGTCATTATTGTGTATTAACATCATGGATATTATATGTTTCATATCATTCAAGTTGGACCTCTTTCCAGACGTCTCTCAAGGGGTTAAACTTTTTAAAAGCCTGCAAGGATAGTTGTTAACTTCAAGGATGTTTGAGACATGAATTGCATTAGCCTATAACACATTTCCTACCTTGCTAATACGTAAATATATAGGCATAACGCACCACTTTTCTAATAAAGGGAATGTGATATTGTATTGACAGAGATTGGTGCACAACATAGCATTCTGATTACGGCAACTGTCAAGTTCCCCTTCTGAGTTGCAGTAAATGGCTTAGTTTGCTCAGCGATGTTAACTATCCTTATTTAACTGAAAAAATTAACGGTGAATAATGGCAGACTTTAAGACTTCACAGACCTTAATAACTTCAAACTGGTTAAGAGAGAACATATTTTTATCAAAGGCATATTTTAAACTTTCCCCTGCTACTCCAAAAGCTTCAAACTGATTATTGCAGAGAGCCTAAACAATCATTTACCAGCATGAGACATGACAGCATGCTCCAACCTCCAGCTTTGCTTTCAAGTAACATCATCAGGTCATATACAATAATGTTAGTCTACTTTACCTCCCACCTGTATTCAGGAGTTTATCACTGCATACAGTATATCTAGTCAAACTGATACAAATAGTGTACTCACTGCTTGAGCTATGTCCTGAAACCTGTGTCCAGTTTTGTTAATAATATCCCCCAGCCGGAAGATGGGACAGTAAGGATGAGCCAACTCATCGTAGTTGCACGTTTGTAAATACCCTCTGTCCTGTGTCTCACGGACGTTTGATCTGGAATCAATGGAGGCTTACAATTAGCCCCATAACTTCATGTGTGCTCATTCTAAAGGGGAGCTTTGAATCACTGTATCGTGCCACCAACAAGATCACATTACTCCATTCTTTCCCAGAACTGACCAGAGTTTGACTTACTTTGAGAAGCTAAATCTTGGAAATCTGATGAAGTTCTTGATAAAGATGGTAAAGTTTTCAGCTTTTCCTAGCCACTGCACACTGCCAAAAACAGGTTGATGATTTTTACACAAACAGTTTTTCTCTCATGTATGTTTCTGAAACAAAGCATGGCATTCACCTATTCATGGACATGGACGAACAGTCTGGTTTAAAACAGTAATCATTTTATCTAAACAGGATTGTTTGATGGAAGCTCTCTGTGAATTGGTCTACAGACCATTTATTTCTTAATTTAGAAAGAAAAAAGTTCAGTGATGTATATTTCCATCATGTATAAGTCCTCAGTGAAAGTAATGGTTGCTGTAGTAAAAGGTGTCTCACTGGGATTTCTGACTCGTTTCAACTGGACACCAGCCATATATTTCACAGGTCCCAGTGTCATTTATGTCCTTTTTCAAGCACCGACCAGTCTTTATTCCTGAAGTATAGATAGCACATTATTCAAAATGTAAAAATGACACTAACACCAAAGCAGACAAGGATTCTGTTGTAGAAATAGTATGCTATTTCATGTTGGCTGTTATCACATTAACAATAAGCAGCTGGACATTGAGTAAAAGCACAAGAAATGATACTACACCCCATCACATCCAGCCAAATATGTAAACCTTCATTAAAGGTATAGCACTCATTTTTCCTGTTAGCACTTCATGGGGACTTCGCTTGTTTATTACGACTGAAAAGCCTAATTGCACTCTCATAATATGGTACTTCCTTAGTCATACCATGACCAGCTCTAACGGCCTCATCAGGTGGGCAGTCGTCATCGTCACTACAGCGACCATCCGGAACCCTATCACTCTAAAAGGATAACAATCATAAAATTATTTTAACCTGCGGGACAATCTTAATTCATCTTCATAAACACATGGGGGCAGATTATATTCCGTGGAAGCCACCATGTTGTGCCACCATGTTTTTAAAGTGGCCCAGAACCATTTTTGGGGAATTTAATAATAATGTAATTCAGAATTCAGAGAGATATACAGGGAATGGGAAAATGTGTGGCACCCTACCTGTCTGCTTGTAAACACTTTGAGATAGGCACTTACTTCAGCACAGTTGTCTAATGTCTGATTTGGTGTTTCTATGAAATTGGTTTTGATGAAAAGATTAGCTCCACCCTGCAAAGACAACCATTGAGAAAATATCTGTCTACAACAGTTATTGTAATTTATTTTATTATCTAACTAGAAATGCTAAACCTGTGATACCAACCAGAGATACAATTAATAATAAGATAGAGCAGGCCAACTTTAATGACATTTCACAAGAACTACATCATTGCCATACGTCTGGACTCACATGAGGTGGAATTACATAGTCCTCCGGTCCCCACAAACTGAATCCCGTGTCGCTGGAATTGATTGGTACAACTCCTTTCACTTTGGTGACTACAGAGCTCTGTATGGACTCCTCTACTGCTTGATAGCTCTTCTTCGTTACAAAAACCCACCTTGGTAAAAGATTAAAGACAAATGTATGAATCAACAACGAGAAATATTACTTCATATATGACCAAGAACAACCACAATATTACCAAGAAAGTAAGTTACCGGTAGTTATCCTTTAGCAGTTAGTCCGTTCAAAATCTACAGGTAAGTGTACAGCTGGTGTGTGCTTACCCGATTAAGTATCCGATGATACACAGCTGAATAACTCCATATAATATGCCAAGTTTCCTACTGTTCTTATACTTAAGCATATTGGGGAAGCCTTTTTTTCTTAAACGTTGACATCCTCGGGCGATGGGACTACATCCAGACATGACATTCGCTGGATATTCGAACTTCAGATTTGATGACGATAAGCCCGTTTTATTCAGGCAGGCGCTGGTATACGTAATAGCTTTCGGTTGTGGCATCAACAAACCCACCATGCAGCTGAAATTGGCACTCCTGACAGAAGTCAACAAACGGAATATGTATCGGTTTGTCAAATAGTGCTACTCTTATAAAACCGTCTAACTCAACTATCTAACACGTGCAGCAGTTCTGTAATTCCTTTACTGAACACATGGCAGTGTGAGCATTTAATGGAGATAGCTACTGGAAGCCCTTTGCATGAATGTAAAGCGTTAAGAATATTGACATCATAGTTCTCCTAGCCTTCCTTGTGATCAGCTTGCTATATGTAGCAAGACAATGAATGAATGCAACGCCACTCGCTGTGCTCTCTCTCTCTCTCTCTCTCTCTCTCTCTGTATTTATGGATAGAATATTTTTTTAATTGTTGCATATTTGTGGTTCATAATTTACAATAATTATCATAAATAATTAGCATTTACAAATCATTGTGACTTTCTCTCATTTTTAAGACATTATTAAGGCATTTAAGACGTGTACTTTTAAACCAGATGGATTAGTTCATTTATTTTGAGCTATAATGAACAACTCTTATGGTGATGATGCTCCATAATTATTCGAGGGCACCTTCACTATTGTAAACAACAGGACTTTGGCTGTGACACCAAGCAGTCTTAATTGGCACGGTGGTACTCTTACTTGCACTATTCATCCCCTGAAATTCAACTGTGTGTGTAAGAAAATATAGGTTGACACTAAAACTACATAGTAAAATGCAAAATTACCCAATTGAATGTGACATTTGTGTCAGGGTTTGCTATTGAGGAACCATTGCGTACCCATTTGAACAGTGAATATGTTCACATTCTATTGTCAGCAGCTGTTCCCATACAGTATCTCATCTTTGTCTTATTCTCCTGCCAGCCGCACTTAAAAGAAACATTATATTTGTCTTGGAGGCTGCCTGGAATGGTCGACCTGCTCATCAATTATGCAGTGCACAGGCTAACAAGACGGAGTGCTGCATGGCTTCATACTGTAGGCTTAGCTGAGCTACTGAGTGTAACAAGATGTATAGATAAGACGCATATTTTCAGAATCTATCAGCACAGAATGCATGAAAAAAGACATTTCTATCATATATTTGTTGTAAATCAGAAGATGTGTAGTTGCTGGTAGTCTTTCCCCTGATAAATCTAGACAGGTAGTTACTCTCATTAAATTGCATATGATTTACCATTACTGATATGTTGAAGTCTGACATTTTACTACGTTTACATTTTTAGGGAAATTCATTCCTATTTACGACTGTATTTGTTTCACAAGTGCAGCTCTGTGCTTGCACAATTAGAGGCATAGAACAGACACACATCTGTGTACCTTTCTAAGAGTGTGGTACAAGATAACTTTAATAACTTAGCCTTACTTTCATAATATCTCAAAATGTGTGTTTTCTTCTCCACTGCAATGCCCACAAAGCTCTCATATTATCTCACGCTTCATCCAGTTGATTAAATAGTGGGTGCATCAAATTGAAATGCAAAAAAGAAATCTCAACATATTGAACCGTCTGGTTGCATTTTGTTCGGAAACACATAAAAATGACTTTTGCAAAGTGGGAAAATTCATTGAGTTTTATAGGTGGAACGCAGCATGTGGAAAATATGAAAATTGGCCTTTTTAAATTAATTTTTTCTTAATTTTGCATTTTTTGCACTGGTATTTCCTTCAGGACATGCATATTCTAGTTCTTCTTGAAAGCAAAGCCCAAAGTGGCACCAGAGAACGATATCAAAAATGTTCCGATTTATCATGGCTCCCCCAATGGGTAAAAGCTGATGTGCCGTTCCACCTCTAGAACACCACGTATCGCAAAAACATTTTGCATTTATTGTTTTTGCATGGATGGTAACACTTTGAGCACCCAGACAGATCAATATGCTGGACCTGTGTATTTTGATGCACTCCACTGTAGAACCATTTTATCACTGATGTTGCCCCACCTATCCCCTCAGCTTTAAATACACAAGCGCAACAACAAGGCACACCCCAAGCTCTCACCCTTAACCAAACTGGATTACATTTTTTATGCCCCCCAATTATGAGCAAGCCTTCATGACAAATTATAATTACAAATTGCGATTTGTCTACCATTCATCCGTAGTTTAGTGTCTTATGATGATCTCTGCACACATCTGTTCCTGTTTGTGTATAACCCTGTCTCAGAAAATGAAGGGAAAGGCTATAGGAAGCATCCTCTAGGCAAAGGAGCCTTTCTGTATAGCACCTATTGCTGGGCCAAGGGTATTAACATCACCATTAAGGTTTATTGTGATGACGGATGGAAAAGCTTTTAAGCAATACATTAATCCCATTAAAAATGATCTGTGGTCTGTATTAAAAGGGGAAAGAGACTGCATAGGATCAATACAGAGCAGAGACGAGCAGTCGCAGAGTTAATTTGTTTGGGTGTTTTTGGAGATTTCTTCAGCCTTCATGTCTCCAAATTGATTTTTAATGTGATAAACAGCAATTACTCATCAGCAAAGGCTATTGTATTGTTAACATCTTAGTACTCAGCAGAAGACATCTTTTAAAATCTAACAGTGACAGATTTTTCAAGAAAGTTTGAAGGGCCTCTTCTGCTTATATTTCTTCTTCTGTTGGAGCCATTTATATCCACCTTTTAGTAAGGGTTATTTTAGTGTTACTTATTTTAGCCACTTGGGGGAGTACTGCACTGGGTGTGGCACGTCACTGGGAATTAGGTATACAGTATATACAGGTGTGGTAAATCAATTAGGGAAAGGTGTGAATGGCGGGGAACACACGGTTCTTACTGTAGCCGTGAAACCCACTTCACTGACAGAATCTTGCTTATTAATCAAACAGCACTGGGTGAAAGGACCAATTTTATGTATACTTTTATATCTTTATAATAAACGGGAACACCACCCAAAGAGAGCTCATGCCTGGACAAGGATCATTCGCTACGCGTTGGGAACACTTTGCCATCCACGCTGAGGCTTATAGGATAGCCTCCACATCTTCAGTCAGATCTTCTGCAGATGTCATGTTGTAAAATGTTGTGACATTACCTTGACAAATACATTTATGAAATCTAACAAGGTCCAGCATGTAGTCATAGCAAATATTACATTCTGTCACCCCTCTTGGGAGATAAAGATAAAGTACGTTCTGCAGAGAAGAGAGAGGCTTTGGGCCAAAACGTGACCTAGTTTTAATTGAATTGTCTAATGGTACAGATGTGCTTGGTCCAGGTTTAAATATAGGGATTGCAGATGTGTGTGAGGTGCCTTAGGTGACTTGTATTAATTTGTCTCTAAGTCAGTAAGCATGACTGGAGAAAGTGAGGTATAAAGTGACAAGCCTGGAGAAGTCGTCAATTAAATCTGTTAAAGCTGTATTTTCCTTGACTTGATTAATTTAATAAATTGGGTGATTAAGCCACCAAAAACAAATAGACTGCATTGGCATTTGAGTTCACTGCAATCTGCCCGATGGACGAAAACTAGATGCAGAACTGCTGCTAAACAGTGATGGTGGCCAAGGGCTCTCTGCTCTCGTGAGGCACAGTAGTGAACAGTGTGAAACTCTCTGCTCTCGTGAGGCTCAGTAGTGAACAGTGTGAAACTCTCTGCTCCCGTGAGGCACAGTAGTGAACAGTGGGAAACTCTCTGCTCTAGTGAGGCTCAGTAGTGAACAGTGTGAAACTCTCTGCTCTCGTGAGGCACAGTAGTGAACAGTGTGAAACTCTCTGCTCCCGTGAGGCACAGTAGTGAACAGTGTGAAACTCTCTGCTCCCGTGAGGCTCAGTAGTGAACAGTGTGAAACTCTCTGCTCTTGTGAGGCTCAGTAGTGAACAGTGTGAAACTCTCTGCTCTTGTGAGGCACAGTAGTACACAGTGTGAATCTAAAGACTGAATTAATGTTCTATCATATCTACATGGAACCCACTGATCATTTTGATGAATTGCATAGCAAGCTCTAGTTGTTCTGGACAGAAAGTTTTCTGTATGATAGATATATACAAAGGTACTGGCACTTGTAAACTGATGGAAGATGCAAATGAAGCGTTCATAGCAAGTGTGATCAGACATAGCACTGGTTAACTAAGGAGAAATCATCATTTCAGTTCAAAGAGGTTAAAGTTCCTCTCCGTCGTTGATTAAATCCCTAACAACTCATCTCTGTTCCTCAAATTACATATTCAGAAGTTATTTTTTTCATGACAAAAATCTCCTAAAAGTAACGTGTAAAGTAACATATAAAAAATACCATATGAACATGTCAGCAAGGATGGAGGGGGTCTTTAAATAGTTTAGACAGGACATTCTTAATAATCATGGCTGCAACACATCCACACACCTTGATTATCTCCACGAGGCCAGCTCATCGCATTACACATTTTAAAAGCTTTGTGTAAGTGGGGTGTGTGTAAAACAAAAAAAAGAATGTGTAAAACAAAAAAAACATCAGCATAACAAACAGCTATTTTGCTGCTGTCTCTTTGGCTTTATTATGGAGTATTCTCGTGACTGATTTGTAGGCCTGTGATTAAGTAAACACTCTCCTTTTTTTTTTAGATCTGAATAAAACTATTTTTTCTTGGTCGTTCAGGAAACAAATATTTATTTTCCTAGTAAAATACCAACAGCATAAACCTGAGCAAGTCTCGAGACAAATCACATAGTACTGATTATACTTGTCACACTAAATCACACAATACTGATTTAACTTGTCACACTAAATATTCCTTGGCCCTTCTCTAACTGTTGATTGTCTTCACATACAGATTATTGAGTTTTAATTTTAATTTGTTCCAACACAGTATCACATTGCAACTTGAAATACAAAGTCCTTGAGAAGCATAAGGTGGCCATGTTGCATTGACGCCTGTTAGTCAGGCTGAAGCCTCCGCGTCCTTTGAGGGGTCTGCCTGTAGCGTCAGACTGGTGATTTGTCGCAGCTCACGTGAACTTCCTTCAACGTCATTTTCTGTACTTGTGTCCTTCCTAGGAAAAGCAGAGTATATTTTTCTTTCTTTCTGATATGCTCATTATTTCAATAATTAAATAATTCAACTAATTTGCACTCCATTGGCATACAACACAGCTGCAACGAGTACAAGTCAATGTCAATAATGTGATTATATAAGGGAAAGGTTATTTGTACCACTCAGTATTTACTTATTTGAATCCCTTGTTAGAAAATGATAGGAAAAAAGAAATGCACCTTCCACAGTCCAGTTCTATCCTGCTGGATTTAAACGTATTAACCCCGGGATGTTCACAGCAATATGTTGCCTATGTTAACACTCATACACATGGGCTCAGTGAAGGAAGTATATTCTGTTCTATTGATCGAATGATTGTGGTTTGAAAATTAGGACAGTACCTTCTCATGAGCAAAATCAAGTCACAAAGGATTTTCCCCTAGAGAAAATCAATGATGTGCATCTGTTAATATCATTGATAGGCATAATCGCAGTATCCACACTAAGTACAGAGAGCATCTTGAATGCTAAACCGTCAGGGTAGTGAATCCAAATATGTAACTAATGGAACTACTGACCTCTACTGGTTATTTAGACAAATTACATCTGGCATCCTGAAAATATCAACAGTGACATCATGATTTCATACTTACAACGCCTAGTAGAGCAAGTCCTGATCCAATGTTAACTAAGGTAGGGATGATACTGAACTTCCCTGCCTATGGAAACAAGTACACCAGTGTAATCAACTTGGATCAGTGTTCACTGCTTTACAACAGAAAAACAACTAGCATATTTGTCTAACCTTTCCATGAACCATGACGTGGAAGCGAATTCCGTACACCTTAAATAAAGTCCTGTAGTCATGTCCAGTAGCATTCTTGTAATAGCGGGCATATCTGGAGATGTAATCAGCGCTTATGTTAATATCTACAATGTGCATGACACAAGGTGATGTCAGTTCTCCTGAATGGTGTAGTCCAGGGTATACGCAGGTATAAGGAGTATACCCACTTATTTTTCAGTCAGCATTGCATATACCCACTTCTCAAAACAGGGCGTTTATCATGTGCTGTATCCGCTGCTTAAAAAAATTAAGAGTATACCCACTTCTCCAGGGACCACTACACCACTGGTTCTACTCAATGGACACAAAAACTGCTAACAGTCTGAATTCCCCGAGTCAGACAGGAGGCTCTACCTGAAATTGAAGGTAGTGATAGAGTTGACGTTGGTGTTCAAGTCCAGACGGATGAAGCTGTATCTGGGATGGCACTGGGACGAGCCAAGGTCCAGATTGCAGTCCCAGTTGATCAGGATCCCAATCGCTGCACCCTGAGAGGACACACAACTGTCTTGGTTAGTGCGACTGGTGGGTGTGGTGGAAAATTGTATTTAATTTCAGTGGCATATAATTGGAATCAGCTGTATGAGTATGTAGCTATATTATGTGGCCTATGTTGTGTGAGTATGTAGCTATAATATGTAGTATTTGAGTGTTAGAACACATCCATTTAATACATCTCTGCGCGTATTAATGAACACAATCATAATCTGAAAAAAGAATCCCAGATAAGGTCACATAGATCTTCATCACAGCCTTATCGTCATATTCAGCATCAGACATTTCTGATGTTGGACCAGCACTGAAATACTGTGGCAGCAGATGTTTCCTGTTGTTTATTTTATAAGGCTTCATTCCTTAGTGCACATGTGTCAAACTCAAGGCCCGGGGTCCTGATCAGGCCCGACAAGCCATTTAATCTGGCCCACCAGCTCCTCAGAATGTTGCAAAAAGCTCCATTGATTTGAATGAGCAACAGTGACATTTAATTGGGTTTGCTTAAATTTCTATCTATTTCTAAATCTATTTATCTATCAGAGCTTGTCTGGTATGTCGAAGGCACCACAAATACTGCAATTCCCATAATGCACTGTCCCCGCGTTGGTAGCATACGTCAATTAGGGAGCACTTGCCCCACTGTCCGGCCCTCGATTTACACCCATTTTTTTTATTTCGGCCCGCTGTGTATTTGAGTTTGACACCCCTGCCTTAGAGACACCTTTAAATTCACACACTCTAAATATACCTCTTGAAGTACTAAAATCAATTAGCTTCATCTGTATTTGTGTGTAGGAGTGAGCTATTTTATAAGCTTGGTAACACTGTGTGTATTTGTGTGCTGTTTAGAGTTACCTTGTAAAACATATATAGTGATTCTGTAACAAGTAAGTACTTCCACACAGCTTTTGACAGCACTGAGTTACATGAAAGACAAACCTACAACCCCAAGCGCCTTACACTTCTGAAACCTCTTCTCCTCACAGGAGACACATAGTGTGTGGCTCACTACACCTGTGTAGCAATTTCACACTCAATAGCACTGAATAATAATTACTAGAAAGGAACTAGGAGAGCACAGACCTCCACTAAGACCAAATGCACCATCTCACAATGTTGCAATATTTATTGCATTCAATGCTTGAGCTGGTGTGTCTTCTCCAATAACTTATGTTAAAGTGATATAAAAAGTTATAAAAGTTAATGATACAAGGTGCTACAATCCACCTAGCACATCTGTCATATATCATTCGTTTCATCACAAACTTTAAATAAACCTCCTGTAGTTCTGAGATCAATAAGCTTTACCTGTATTTGCATGCACTAATGACCTATTGTATGAGCTTGGTGTGAAGGACCGAGCCTCGGTTGCCGTCAAAATGTATGGGTTTGGGACCGTCACACTTGGTAACACTGTTGATTTGTGTTACCTTTAAAACCTAGTCAAAATATATTTACACAATTAAAAGAAATTAAGAAACTAAGTCAAATTATGACGTTATCAGGTCATATACAATAATGTTAGTCTACTTTACCTTCCACATGTATTCAGGAGTTTATCACTGCATATATCACTAGTCAAACTGATACAAAACTTATACTCACTGCTTGAGCTATGTCTTGAAATCTGTGTCCAGTTTTCCTAATAATATCCCCCAGACGGAAAATGGGACAGTAAGGATGAACCGACTCATCGTAGTTGCATGTCGGTAAATAATTCTTGTCTTGTGTCTCACGGATGTTTGATCTGGAATCAATGAAGGATTAAAATTTGCCCCATAACTTCTTGTGTGCTCATTCAAGAGGGTAGCTTTGAATCACTGTATTATGCCACTAACAAGATCACATTACTCCATTCTTTCCCCAGAACTGACCAGAGCTTAGACCTACTTTGAGAAGCTGAATCTTGGAAATCTGATGAAGTTCTTGATATAGATGGTAAAGTTTTCAGCTTTCCCTAGCACACTGACATAAAGAGAATGATGATAGTAGCACAAACAGTTTTACTATCACGCATGTTTCTGATACAAACCATGGCATTCACCTATTCATGGACATGGACAAACAGTCTGCTTTACAACAGTAATAATTAAATGTAAACAGGATTGTTTGATGGAAGCTCTTGGTGAATTTTAGCCTGGATACCAGCCTGAACTCCGCCCACAAAATTTTTGGTCTGGGAGATTCAGTCTGGACTTGAGCTAGTTGGGAGAGATCACTCGGAAAAGTGATCTGACCAATCAAATTGTAAGGGCGGGCTTTATACGTTGATGGACAGATGACCAACCAACGCTTGAGTTGATTAGATAGATAGAATATACAGCGAACAAAGATGGCGCCGTCTCGGGAGCTTAGTGGGACATATTTTATATGATTTAAGCTATCTACACGACTTTTTTATGTCTACATTGACTCGGTTAGTTAGTTGTGTATGTGCAACACGAATGTTGCCGAGGATTGTAGGTCTTAACTGAAGCACTCTAGACCATTATTGATAGGTTATGCTAACGCGTAGACAAAAAAAACATTGAAACAAATGGTAGCTAGCTATAGCATTGCTGCTAATAAGTACGTGAGCAGGCATATCTCACAGATATTGATAGCGCATTCATTTTGAAAGAGGAACAGAGAAACGCGATCAAGGCATTTGTCGATCGAAAATATGTTTTTGCCGTCCTTCTTACGGGATCCGGTAAAAGTTTTAATGTATCAGATGGTCATACTATGTTGCTCTGATTAGTTGTAGGTATCCAATTGAGCAAAGAGGCATTTTTTTTCTTGGTTCGTTGAAACACGCCCCATAATCACAGCCCAACCTAGCATCAGACTCATATTCTGACTAGAATTATGAGTATGACATCGTCAGGCTAGGTGAATTTGTCTACAGACCATCTATTTCTTAATTTACAAAGAAAATAGTTCAGTGATGTATATTTCCACATGTATAAATCCTCAGTGAAAGTACATGTTGCTGTAGTAAAAAGGGTCTCACTGTGATTTCTGACTCCCTTCATCTGGACACCAGCCATGGATTTCACATGTCCCTTTCAAGCACCGACCAGTCTTTATTCCTAAAGTATAGATATCATATGTAAATTTAAAAAAATACACAAAATGATTCTGTTGAAAAAAGTATGCAACAATTAGCAGCTGGACATTGAGCAAAAACACAACAAATGACATTATACCAGCTGACCAGATCCAGCCAAATAAGCTTTCCTTGAAGGTATAGCACTCCTTTCATGATTATGTAAAAGCATCTTTCTTTCCTGTTAGCAACCTATGGTGACTTGGCTTGTTTATTGCGACTCAATAGCCTAATTCCACTCTCATAATATGGTGCTTCCTTAGTCATACCATGACCAGCTCTAACGGCCTCTCCACGTGGGCAGTCAGCATCGTCCCTACAGCGGCCATCCGGAACCGTATCGCTCTGAAAGGATAACAAACAAACAAAGTGTTCGAAACTAAATAGTGAAAGGATATATGCAGATGGAGGTGAGCCAGGCAGGGCTTTACTAGTTAGCCATATTAGCAGGGCTTTACTGGTTAGCCATACTAGGTGCAAAGGTTGGTTTGAAACTGCTATTGAAGCAGAGGAGACACATGTAGATCTGCATTTAAATCTTACTCCACTATGCCTCAGTTTGAGATGTTACAGTCCTCCCTGTGGTATTAAATCACTGGGAAAGGGTGGCAATCAGTGGTTGCTGGTACTGGTTAACCATTTTCTGTTATGAGAAATGTCAAACCCCAAAGTTTGACAAAAGGACGATCATACTTATAATGAGGTGCAACATGCCAAATGTTTAACAAATATTTAGAATGTAATGATAATGCGATTCAGAATTCAGAGAGATATGGAATATTGAAATGTGTGGCACCCTACCTGTCTGCTTTTAAACACTGTAAGAGAGGCACTTACTTCTGCACAGTTGTCTAATGTCTGATTGGGTATTTCTTTGACATTGGTTGCGATGAAAAAATTTGCTTCACCCTGCACAAACAAAAATGGAGCAAAAATATGCAAAACAGTGCAATATATGTTTAATGTATATATATATAGCCGCGGAAAAAATTAAGAGACCACTTCAAAATGATCAGTTTCTCTGGTTTTACTATTTATTGGTATGTGTTAAAGTAAAATGTACATTTTTGTTTTATTCTATAACCTACTGGCAACATTCCTACCAAATTTCAAATAAAAATATTGTCATTTAGATCATTTATTTACAGAAAAATGACAATTGGTCAAAATAGCAAAAATGATGCAGTGTCTTCAGATCTCGAATAATGCAAAGAAAACAAGCTCATATTCATTTTTAAACTACACAATACTAATGCTTACACTTAGGAAGAGTTCAGAAATCAATATTTGGTGGAATAACCTTGATTTAAAATCACAACTTTCATGTGTCTTGGCATGCTCTCCACCAGTCTTTCACATTGCCGTTGGGTGACTTTATGCTACTCCTGGCGCAAGAATTCAAGCAGCTCGGCTTCTTTTCATGGCTTGTGACCATCCATCTTCCTCTTGATCACATTTCAGAGGTTTTTTATGGGATTCAGGTCTCGAAATTGGGCTGGCCATGACAGGGTCCTGATCTGGTGATACTCCATCCACACCTTTACTGGCCTGGCTGTGTGGCATGGAGCATTGCCCTGCCGGAAAAAACATTTCTCAGAGTTGGGGAACATTGTCAGAGCTAAAGGAAGCAAGTTTTTCTTCCGGGACAACGTTGTACTTTGCCTGGCTGAGGTTTGTAAAAGACCATAAGGATTGAAAAAAGCGGACTGGAGGGTCTTCTAGTTCGTCTTCTCTGATGAGTCCAATTTTCAGCTTTGCCCAACACATGGTCGTCTGATGGTTAGACGTAGACCTGGAGAGGCCTACAAGCCAGAGAGTCTTGCACCTACTGTGAAATCAGACTCATCAGAGAAGACGAACTTAGAAGAACCTCCAGTCCGCTTTTTCAATCCTTATGGTCTTTTACAAACCACAGCCAGGCAAAGTACAACGTTGTCCCGGAAGAAAAACTTGCTTCCTTTTGCTCTGACAATGTTCCCCAACTCTGAGAAATGTTTTTTCCAGCAGGGCAATGCTCCATGCCACACAGCCAGGCCAGTAAAGGTGTGGATGGAGTACCACCAGATCAGGACCCTGTCATGGCCAGCCCAATTTCGAGACCTGAATCCCATAAAAAACCTCTGAAATGTGATCAAGAGGAAGATGGATGGTCACAAGCCATGAAAAGAAGCCGAGCTGCTTGAATTCTTGCGCCAGGAGTAGCATAAAGTCACCCAACGGCAATGTGAAAGACTGGTGGAGAGCATGCCAAGGCACATGAAAGTTGTGATTTTAAGTCAAGGTTATTCCACCAAATATTGATTTCTGAACTCTTCCTAAGTGTAAGCATTAGTATTGTGTAGTTTAAAAATGAATATGAGCTTGTTTTCTTTGCATTATTCGAGATCTGAAGACACTGCATCATTTTTGCTATTTTGACCAATTGTCATTTTTCTGCAAATAAATGATCTAAATGACAATATTTTTATTTGAAATTTGGTAGGAATGTTGCCAGTAGGTTATAGAATAAAACTAAAATGTACATTTTACTTTAACACATACCAATAAATAGTAAAACCAGAGAAACTGATAATTTTGAAGTGGTCTCTTAATTTTTTCCGCGGCTGTATATATATTTGTTAGGCCTGTGATACCACTAAGAGATTAAACAAAAATGGTAAGATAGAGCAGGTTCTATAACATTTCGGAAGAACTACATCATTGCCATACGTCTGGACTCACATGAGCTGGAACTACATAGTCCTCCGGTCCCCACAAACTGAATCCCGTGTCGCTGGAATTGATTGATACAACTCCCTTCACTTTGGTGATTACAGAGCTCTGTACGGACTCCTCTACTGCTTGATAGCCCTTATTTGTTATAAAAACCCACCTACGCAGAAGATGAAAGTGAACAAATATATAAATCAACAACGAGAACAATAATTTTATATCACCAAGAAAGATCACTTCATATTACCGAGACAGTAGTAGTTATCCGTTAGTCCGTTCATCATTTAGAACAAACCCAAAATTGATGAGAGAGAACAACCATTGCTGTCTCTCTCCGATACAAATCAGTGCAACTCATAGAAGAAAAAATGAATAGATATATAGGCTAGTGTAAATATTTGAGCAAAGAACAGAAAAACAGATATGTCGACTATCACTGCTGCAGGTAGGCTAAGTCTACCGCGTGTATGTGCTTACCCGATTAGGTATCCAATGAGACACAGCTGAGTAACTCTGTATAATATGCCAACTTTATTATTTTCCACAATGTCATACTTTTCGGTTTTATAATTAAACGCAGAGAGAAATATATTCTTAAACGTTGACATCCCCATGGTGGGACTGCTTCCAGGCACTGTCACTGAAGGTCTGCACCGCCACCGCGATTAAGCAAGTTTGAGGTTTGACATTCGCTTAATATCCGATTTTTAACTTTCGATTTAATCAAGTCAAGCATCTTTTATTCAGGCAGGCCGAAGTGTACATAGCTTACGGTTGTAGTGTCATCGCAGGGTCAACAAACTCACCATGCAGCTGAAATGGGTTTTCCTGACAGAATTCAACAAACGGAATATTTTCCCCTTTACCTGTAAAGCTATGCAGATAATAGTGCTACTAACGCCACATCGCTCGCTGTGCTGTCCATCCCTGACTGTATTTGTGGATAGAATTTCTTTTTTTAAATTGTTGAATATTTTTGGATCATAATTTACAATAATTATTACGACCGCCGCAGCGGCGGTCATAGAGCTTTAGTCGGAGTTTTTTTTCTGGTTATTTTTCTTTCTTTTTTCCTGTTTGCCGATTTTCTGTCAACGATTCCCGGGACACTGAAACACCGAGGTGCACGAAATTTGGTGGGCATGTAGATTTTCGTTTTGATCCGTTGCACCCCCGTCGGACTGGACCCGTTTTAAAGAGCGTGGGGCGATTCAGTTTTCTGTGAATAAGTCGAAAACCGTAGGGCTAAGGAGGACCAAATTGTTTTTGTATGTTGGTCTTAAGAGGCCACGTCAACCATTCCACTACCACTTATTTCATGTAGCCTATAGCGCCACCTAGTTGCAAATGAAAAAAGCAAAAATGGAGTGTTGTAAAACACTTTAATTGTAAGTTAACAAGGTCAGAACTGCACGAAATCGGAGGTGTGGGATCATTATGACACCTTCTGACTGCACATTAAGTTTCGTGGAATTCCGTTCAGGGGGGTCATGCAATAAATTGATTTATATGATTATACACTAACTGGCCTGTAGGTGGTGGACACAGTTTTCTTCGAATATCCCGAGAACCGTAGGGCCTTGGAGGGCCAAATTGTTCTTGTATGTTTGTGTCAAGGGGCCATGTCAACCCATAACCAGTCATTACATGTATAGCGCCACCTAGTTAAAAATTAAAAAGCAAAAATTAGGTGTTTTTATCGAATATATGTCAGAGTGCTCGAAAAATTACCAAATTTGCCAGGGACATCAAGCCTGTAACCGTCCATCTTCGGTAGAATTTTTGTCCATGGATGGAGCAAAATGGCTCTGTAGCGCCCCCTAGAACATTGCAAAAAAACCTGAGCATTGGGGTTATTTTGGCGTAGCTTGACGGAATCCGGTACACATCTTCATCATGCTTGGACGCACTTAAAAGTCTCTTGACGCCATGGTGGCAGGTTCACAGGAAGTCGGCCATTTTGAGTGGAAGATGCGTTTTGACAGCGTTTGCACACCTCGCAGCTGATTGAACTCCTCCGACAGATTTAATGGTAACGCCTTGAAATGTGGTCAGGTTACTCTTCAGCCATGGGCGACTAAAATTTATATAAGATTGTCTCATTAGTCGGAAGGTGCGGGCGTGGCAGACCCTCAAACTTTGCCAACTTGCCAGTGCTTGCCACAAAACACAAAGTCTCTTATTACTCTTGTGTACATTGTTTGATCCAGAGAAAATGTCTTAGGGTGGACGCTGGATCCAGCCCGAACGCGTACATATGCCTGACTGATATCACCTATAGCGTCACCTGTTGGTGGTTGGAAACTTCACTTTGTTTCCACACCTATTTATTTGACCTGTTTTAACAAACTACATTGCAAAAGAAAAATATACCAAAACAATCCACAAAAAAGTAGTACACAAAACATTACATAACCAAATCATCAAAATCTATCACAAATAATTCCTTTAATACATAAAAATGAAACACAAACCAATTTACACACACAAAACACATAAAAACACACAAACACACTGACAACCATGACTCATTCTGTGCCAAAACCTACTGAACAGTTCGGCGGTCATATTTTGTAACGCTTTGCGTTACGTCTAGTTGTATTTTAATCTGCTTGCTTTTCCTGTGTGCTGACAGGCTGAGGCCTTGAATACTCTCTTGCTTGGGCAAACCACCTGTTTTTGTACTGATAATCATGCACACTGCTCAACTCTCAAGGACATATTCTGAGATCATTTCTGAAGCGATGGGACGGGAGAATACTGCCCTTTGTGTGATTAAACCTGTTTTTTTTCTACTCACATAAGGCTGGCTGCGCCCAGCTCTTCTTTGGAGTTTGTTCATGATATTTGGTTGTGACACATCTCCCCCTTTTGCAAAAGATATAAAAGTACTATTCTAAATTCTGATTGCTGGTCTCTGTCTCATCAATATAAACGTTTTAATATAATTTATCTAACACCATGGCAACAAGTGAAAATATTAAACTGAAATAACTCTTCTTGCACAGACGGATGGTAATGCATGTGAACAGAGGCCATCGTTCCAACGCAGATCTCCTTCAGAGAGGGCATAAAATAAACCAAAACACCACATCACAAAGTGAACTTTTGCGCAGTATACTTCACAAAAATAATGGGCTGATATGAGCAACTTTAAATAACTTAATGTAATTCACCTGCATAGTTCATATGTAGACAGTGTTCAGCACCGTTATTGTTATTAGGTTCCCCTGTGTTCCAGTGGAGGAATGATCCAAATCGGGATCCATCACTCCAGAGCCAGAGTCCTTCCTGCACAGAGGAAGAGAAACCAGAGGTCAGAGCTCCTTATTATCACCACCTGCTGGTGAATCTAGCCTAGGGCCTCATTTATAAAACGTACTTACGCACAGAACTGATCTTAGACTGTGCGTGCGATCAAATCCACGTCTAAGTACAGATTTATAAAAACCATCTTAGACGTAGAAAAGGACGTATCTCTACGTCTGGTTTCAGTTCGCCAACAGCTGATTTTCATCATCATCATCATCGTCAGCACCACCGTCACCATTTGGGCTACTTATGGTGAAGGCCAAATTAATGTTTCGCTCAATAAAATCAAATAAACTATTAGAATAATTCACACATTTCATTTCATTTCATTTCAGGAAATGTCTTAGACAAAATGTAGGATGGTTTTTACGCAACGTTTTATAAATGAGGCCCTTAGTCTAGAAGTGCAGCTGTATGACAAAAGGCCTCATTTATGAAAAGTTACGTAGAAACCATCCTACATTTTGTGTAAGTCATTTTCTGAAATGATCGTAAGTAAGATCCACAGAAAACAAATGTACACACAAAAATACACGTGTACGCCAATCCTTCCTTTATAAATCACAAATGACCGGGGAATTGTGTGCAACTGAATCTCCACCCTCAAAACGCCCCTATTTAATCTAATTAGCATATTATCGATGCACAAACAGAGCGCATCCTCAATGCACAAACTCTCTGTCAACGGCAAGCAAGAAAGAAACATTTTAATAGTAGAATTATAGTGAGGCTGACATCGACGTTCTGTTGATGGAAGAGCAGATGCTGACGATGATGATGATGAAACTGCGTGTCGGCGCTCGGAGAGTTCTGAATTCCTGCACTCCAGTATTGCCACAAGGAAATGTACTTACACAAACTGAAACCAGACGTAGAGATACGTCCTTTTCTACGTCTTAGACGGTTTTTATAAATCTGTACTTAGACGTGGATTTGATCGCACGCACAGTCTAAGATCAGTTCTGTGCGTAAGTATGTTTTATAAATGAGGCCCAAAGGATGCAAATTGTCATGTTGTCAAATTGTCATGTTCGCATGAAGTTCAAGTGACTTATGCTTGTTTACAGAGTGCTAGCTGGTTCTGCTCCCACCTACCTAAATGCTACAAATGTTACACCCAGGATGCTGTGATCATCTAGTGAGCGTCGTCTGGCACTGCCGCCTGTGCAAGCACGGCAATCCAGACTCTTTTCATTTTCAGTTCCACTGGTACGAACTGCCTACTACCAGAGCAGGGGCGTCCCTCTCTACCTTCAAGAAGCTCTTGAACACCCAACTCTTCATAGAGCACCCCCCCCCTCCCTTTTAACTTTTAACCCTTTCTACTTCTTATGAAAAGTATTTATTTTGTATTGCTCTAAGCTTGATTGTCTCTCCCTTGTACATCGCTTTTGGCAAAAGCGTCTGCTAAATGACTAAATGTAAATGTAAATGTCATGTGCGCAGAGCCAATAAAATCATGACACTGATTGAGGACAAGAATTAGACTGACCTGCTGGGCGTCTGAACCACCAATCAAAGTTGAGGGTGAACCATTAGTGAGTGTCACTATTAGTCCTTGAATAAAATAATATTCTGAAAGACTGTGCACAGATGCCAGATTACCTCCCTGCAGTAAACAGAAGCGCTGGGGGAAAAGAAATAAAGAAGAATAGTTGAAAATAAGAAATGTTACAACATATTTGGACACTTATTTTTGCTATTTGTTCACCAATTAAACCGTTGCATGCATTTGACTAAGTGTTTGTTTATTGTGAACCAACCTCTGCCTCTGCCCATGTCCTTGCAGTGTCGATAAACCTGAAGCAGCGTTCACCGTATTGTTGCCAACCCACAGGACATTTGGGGTTTCGTGAGGAAACTAGGGTTCAAAAATGGAAAAGCTGAAATGGCTGGCTTGTATTTATAGAAACAGAAAAACAGAAAAGTTCACATATCAATTTAGCCAACATCGGTTACCTTGTCCTGGGACCATCATAGATATAATATATGACACACACGGACAAATTATAAAAATTATTCCTTTTGTGATGAAACAAGGATCTTACTGATAACAGGGTTAGGAAGCAGAGGGAGAGAAATCGTTTTTTACCCTGAACATGGGGAGAATCATCAGTCCTGTTCTCTGAAGGGATAATGAGCCCTAGAATTACAACCACAGTTAAAACACACGTCACCAGAATAAGTCAGTATTGTAGAGAGTTGTAATCATAAAGTTTCCCTATTCTGTGGTTGGAATTTTTATGAAGCCTAGGCAACATGGTATAATACAACCAGTGGTAGAGATGAGGAAATACTATATTATCAATGTCATATTATCACATTATACTTTATTATAGTCTATTACAGTGATTAGTCCTCATTTACAAATGCTGAAATGTGAAAAGTGCCGAGAAGGGCAGAGGATTATTTTTTACCTGAAGCACATACGAGACCCAGAGAGAGGAGTAAACTCAATGTCACAGTCTTCATGGTGCTGGCTTCCTTGGAAAATGAGTCCAATGTGTACTTTAGTTTGGAGTAATGAGCTGCCTGCTGGAGTTGAGAGCATTATTTATATGGTGAAAGGTAGACAGTCTGATGATAAGCATCATAAACAGCTTGTGAATTGATAGGGTTATCTCAAAGTTTTAGAAAACAAGGAACAGGCACGTGCATACAGATAGGCCCCACATGCTGCTAAAGAACCTGCCCTCTGGCTCGATGAGTGCCCTCTTTGCAGGATATTTTTCTTTAAAAAGAAATAAAGAAACAATGCCAACAACTAATGTAAATATATTTTCCTTAAAGGCACATCTTACCTGTAAATCTAAACCAATATTTTCAAGGTCATAGATTTAATGGCGTATCTTAAGCATATATCAAGGCTGGGTCCTAAAGTTGCAGGAAGGAAACCCAACCAATGTGGTTGCTAGGTGATGTGAAGTAATGTACTTTAGTCAGGAAGGACATGAGGTGGAGTATATTACCATTTAAAACAAAATTGCAACTATGTAAAATATTATATGAAACCACTTGGGCTTCTTCTGCTTGTTCATGTATAAAACCCTTGATGTCACGTTCTGCTGTTGTTCTAAATAGTACCTTTTTTTAGACTGAGTTTAGAAAGAGTTTCAGCCCATCTCTGTCCTTACATTACCTTCAGAAGTAACAACCCTCCAAGAGATGAATTATGAAATGATTTATAATGATATATAAATAAGTATACATGCATCTTATGTGTAGTTTAAATCTTTCATTTATTTGGAGCAGAAAAAAAAACAATGTTCAGCCTGCTCTTTCTCTTTTAAGGGACAGTGCTGGTAGGTTGTTGTTAGATGACCGGTAGAGGCGTTTCTTCCTAAAACTAATGCAAATAAATGTGCTTAGGCTGTGACATACTTTAGTTTACTTTTAATACCTTTAACATCAGTGCACGCACTTTTTTTATCTCACCTGCCGCTACAGTATGATTCACATCTCTTGGTTAATCATTTAAAAAACAATCATTAGCCGAGGGCATGTCTAAAAAAAATCTATTTTTGTTTCCTTATTTCATGCATACCTTATCAGTAAATGTTTATTAGTTGATGTTATGAGATGGTTGCACAGACTATGAACCATATTCTGGCGTGGTGGGGGTTTCCCAGCATGCCTCGGACTGCAGTTTAGTTGGTTGTTATTGTCTAAGTTGTGCATTCCTCTTGTGACTAGTAGAGGCGTATTTGGAACGACATTCACATAATTTGTGTGTTGTGTCGATTCATGTCTTTATTAGTTTAATGTTATTCCTGTATTTGTTTAAGGTAATGGTATAACATCGTTAGTGTGATTTATAATGTGAAGTATGTCCTGGCTGCCCTCTGGTCCTATTATTGAGTACGAGTTCCTTCCATATGTTATTATGACCGCCGCATTCAGTGGCATGTTATTAGAATCAGCAGTATGAGTATGTAGCTATACTATGTAGTATGTATTTAGGCGTTAGAACACATCCATATAGAAATGTGTGCCCATATTAATGAGCACAATCATAATATGAATAAAGATCCCAGAGAAGATCACATGAATCTTCATCACAGCCTTATCATTATACTTTATTGCTTAGCCTATGAAAAGCCAAAGCCAATGTTTCCTGTTGCTTATTCTCACTTTCACATCCAAAGGGGCCTACAGTACAACTAAATGTGCAACTTAAGGGTACAGTAATTTGTGAAAGGAAGTTGTGGTGAGCTTTACAACCACAAATCTTTTGCATAACTGACAAGTCTTGTGTTTTATCTGTGAGGCTCAGATTTGCAACATCTCATGTCTCACATACGTGACACGGATCTCATTAAATCTCACAGATTTTCACACGCAATAGCACAGAATAATAATTACTAGAAGGGCACCTGGAGAGTGAGACCTCCACCAAGGCCAAATGCCCCATCTCACAGAGTTACAGAAAGTGGGAAAAAAATCCTGGATTGGCTGAACCAGATCCGCTTGGGAATTGAACGAGTTCTTCCTTGACTCATGCTCCACTCCTCCACAGAGTTTCATGAGTTAGTCTCACGGATAAAACACAAGACTTGACAGTTATGCAAAAGATGTGTGGTTGTAAAGCTCACTAGAACTTCCTTTCACACGTGTGGCTTTGAGATGGCCCTTTGGACACGTAAGTGAAAATTGAGTATAAGAACCTGTCTCCTGTGATAGGAGAAGAGGTTTCAGAAGTGTAAGGCACTTGGGTTGAAGGTTTTTAGCGGAGGTAGGGCTTGGTGACCCCACCCGGACTTGAACCCGGGTGTACGGGGTGCCAAATATGCGCTCTGACCGCCGCATCAAAGAGCCCGGCTCGATGGCATGGCCGCCAGAGAGCATAGTCACCTGTAGGCACGATCACATCGTCACACTACCCTCACCTTCGGGAAGCGTAACCATGCGCTTCACACACACTCAGGCATCCCTCACGCATACACCAATCATGCTTCTCCCATCCAGAGCACCCCACACAAGTGCTTCACCCAACCATGGGGTCCTTCACACAGGGTCAACATTCCTAGGGGTCCCTTACACAATGTTGATGGTTGTGCTTCCGATGACCTCACAGCAGGGCATCCCATATTCTGACACCGTGGTCACCCCACCCGGACACGAACCCGGGTCTATGGGGTGCCAAACATGCTGCCACACCAAAGAGCCCGGCTCAATGGCATGGCAGCCAGAGAGCATATTCACCCGTCACCTTCGTCACATGGTTTATCTTTCATGTGGGCTGTTAAATGCTATGTGTAAGTGTGTAATTGTTACAGAATCACTGCTCATCATAGTGATTTATTTTATAGCACACTTCTCCAAGACTGCCGCAACTGTCTTCTCTTTTAATTCCGATGTTAACTGCATTTCAACAGTTTTCTTATTCCAAAATACTGATACAATACTGCAAAATACTACACTATACTGATTTGATACTGATATTTATACAAATCATTGTTTTCAGTTTTAATTTTAATTTAACATACCGTCACAACTTTTTCTGATTTGGGGTTGTATATTGTGAACTCTTTTGGGGAAGTGAGCAGCCTGGCTCCCTAAATGTTTTAGTAGTAAGACAGCGGCATTTTTTACTTTTCTTTTTTTTTGTACGCCTGCAAAATGTTTTTGTGTTGGTGGATTTTTTTGGAAGCATTTCTTATTTTGTGAACTATGACTTAATTTGCTCTCAGGGTGGATTTACACACACAGAGACATGTGATTGACACTTACTTTGATTTCACATTTGGAGTGATGGTATTCTTTTGTTTGTCTGCTGAAACTGTGTAAACATTCACAGCAGTATTTGAACACTTAAGTCAGACCGAAACCTTATTGTTTTACAAAGTCTAGCCTGCAGCCTTGCACACTAAGGGTTCGAATATTCATAAGCGTTTTTTTTTTTTAAACGGGACGCTAGAAAATGCATCGATTCCTATGGTACGGCTCGCTTTCAAGCAAAGTGCGCCGTACCATAGGAATCAATGCTTTTTCTAGCGTCCCGTTTTTAAAAAAAAACGCTTATGTGTATTCGAACCCTATGGCAAACACAAGCAGGTTAGCACCAGGGAGTCATCACTACCCTCACACACGCACAGACACACTTACGTCAGACCCAGTCAATGTTTAGTCAAGCAAAGTGTATTATCAGAACCTTGGCCCCTTTCCTTGTCAGGATCAACACCCAGATTTCTTATATTCTCCCTCAGTCACACTTACAGACTTGCTATTCACCTGAACAATTCACATTAGAAAAACACACAGATGTTTTCTGCAGTTCTTTTAATTCCCCGTCAAAGCACAAAAGAGGAACTCAATGCATTTCTATTTACACAAGTTATGGCTTCAGTCTCCTGCTCTAGTGACAGGGAATCAAAGCAGTTTCACTTATAAAATGTAAAAAATTAAAAACAAAGCAATTAAAAATGTTGATCAAGTTCATTTTAAGTCCAGAATACATGGGCACAACAGTCATATTATAGCATAACAGCCTTGTTATTGCGATATCACAATAGCATCAATGATACAATTAGTTCTAGAATGACATTCATTATGATCCAGTATTCTATATCACAATGCAAAAGGTATGACAAAAAAAAAAAAAGCGATTCCTCTCACTACATCCACTTGTTTAGCTCAATCCTGAAATGTTGTATTGTTTTGTTTGTCTGTCAACACATGTTCTTGAAGATGTGGAATAATCTGATCCTGTGATTTACTGATCACCGGCAAAGAAGAGGAACTGTGTGTCTGCGTGCGTGTGGGAGTGCATGTTTGTGTGTGTGTGTGTGTGTGTGTGTGTGTGTGTGGGAGATGGATCTGATTCTGAAGTACCTGCAAAAGAATCAGTTGCACAATGCCCTCTGGTGCCTGCACATCTTTACTGCACCGCTCGTCCTATACCGTCGTAATTAAAACAAATTAAAATACTAAAAAGTGAAATGTCCATAATGACACTTCTTGCATCTAGTTGTGGTGAGTATTACATAAAAAAACGTGTGTAAAATGTCTTCTAAAAGCCACTGGTTAAGTGGGTCCTATCTGTCAATCGTCAAGCACAGACATTAGTTTATTCTGGAACTAATCCATTGGGTCGGCTCAGGGCCTAGTTCAATAGAATCATCTGGGATTGCAGATCCAATATGGATCACCAGCATTCCACTTATCCCATTTACATCACCCTGCATAAGAAAACAAGAAAAACAACAACAAACATTCAGGGAGACAAAAACCAGCGCGCGCACACACACACACACACACACACACCTCTCGCTGAGATCAAGTCTCAACACCGTCCTTTTTGGACTTCCGTCTAAACCACTTCGACTTGGGAGACTTCTTCTTGTCCTTGTCCTTCTTTAAATCTGAAAGGGGGAAAGGGACCTGCACTTTAAAACTTGTGTGTGTATTTGTGTGTAAGATTTTTGATTTGATGTGCCTAGGACCCTTTCAGAGAAGGAAAGACGTGCGAAAAATAGAAGACCCGTGTGTATGTAAAAGAAAGATAATGTCTGAGTACGTCTATCTCTACTGCATCTGGACCTTGTTGAGGTAACCAACATTGAACCCTTTTGATGGAGTTCTACCCTTTAGCCCTAGTTAGAGAGTTGCCCTAAATAGGTCCACTCAAAACAACTCAAAGCAAACCTTTACCAAAAAGTAATGCATTGCAAGCACATAGAAAGTTAATAGTCACTCTAACAACCTCTCTTGTCTGATGGCTAATTGGTTGGTAAGTTAACATCCTGAAGCTTCTGAGCTGCTGATTAGCTGATATAGGTCATGTGACTCACCAAGTGTCTCCATCATCTTTTCGAGTTGTTCGTCTTCCTCCACCTCCCTGGAGAAATTTTGAGAAAAACAACCAGAAGATGAGAAAAGATACAGCAACCTACTTAAAAAAAATCACCTAACTAAACCACAGATTAGAAAAACAACCAGAGTAAAGATAACTGATCGGAGATGAGATGACACACACACACACACACACCTCTGAGGCTAGCTTTACACGACAACGATCTGAACACAAACCGCAAAAGTGGCGTTGCGTTCCCACTTTTAATTTCGCGTTTAGACGAGAGTCTTTGGGTGGAAATCTGCATGCAGACGGTGACGCAAAAGTGTGTGAAATTGAACTTAACCGGTGTACACATGGAGGTACTGCAGGATGTATATGTGTCCATTCTATTCCACTATGGCTATTTTAACGCGATTGGGAGCTTATTTATGTATTCATTCACTTACATTTGCAGTGTTCGTGTACATTTACATTTAGTCATTTAGCAGACGCCTTTGGCCAAAGCGACGTAGGCTACAAGGGATAGAACAGTCTAGCTACGAGACCTAGTGTAATTAATGCGCCTTCTCTGTTCTGTTTTATGTGTGATTACTCGGCTTATTTGCTGAAATGACTCCTGGATAGATATCAAGGCAGCTTGAATCTCCGAGTAATGGAAATAATCTGACATGTTTGTTGTTGTTTGGCTGTACTGCACATGGATATGATGTCAACGCGTATGCGAGGATAGCCAGCGTGAGCAGCTCAGAGCACACTTTTGCGTTTTCAACCCTTTAGACGGGAACGCAACGGTGGAGCGTTTTTAAGATTTCCACTCTGGAGGGTGGGTTCATTTTTTTGCGTTTTTAAATCCCCAAAACGCTGTCGCCATCTAAACGAAAGGCACATCTGATAAAATATTTTGTCGTTTTCACCCGGGAGCGTTGTCGTGTAAAGCCACCCTAAGTCAATCCTCGTCTAGACCATCCATCATAGCATGCGTCAAACAGACACACACACACACACACACACACACACACACACACACACACACACACACACGTCAATCCTCCTCTAGACCATCCATCATAGCATGCGTCAAACAGACACACACACACACACACGTCAATCCTCATCTAGACCATAGCATGCGTCACACACACACACACACACCTGAGTCTATCCTCGTCAAGTCCATCTACAATAGCGCTCCTGTCATTGACAATCTCCACCAGCTTGGCCAACAGGTCTTCCTCACGCTTACGATCAAATGACGTCTTCAAGTGCTCTAGGAAGACACACCCGACAGTTAGAAAGACAGACAACCAAACAGGTCAAGCAGAAAGACAAAGAGATAAACAGACAGGAGGTGTGTTTTGTTACACACATGTGACATGAGTGTGTGTGTGTGTGTGTGTTACCAGGTTTCATCATCAGCCTCCTGAGTTCAGCTTCCACACTGGGCTGCTGCTCCTCAAGATCCTGACTGTTGGCTCTGCCACACAAGGACACACACAAACAAGATGATTTTGTTTATGTTATTTAACCATGAAAACAGCGTGCCAACACAAACACACAGACACACACACATACAAATACAGTACAAAGATGTTCTCAGAGTTATTCCTTAAATAACACACACACGATCACACTCACATGTAGACAAGCTCAGATTCACGCCTCATGTAGACCTGTTTCTGTCTGATGAGGTTAAACCAGTCCGCCATGAGTTCATCCTGCAACACGTCCTCCTTACACTCTGTTTCACACAAAGAGAGGGAGCAAATGTTATAAATTTGTTCCCTCTGGTGGTATTTAAAACAAATGACAATATTCAGAGATCAGCATGACTGTGCAGCTCAAAAGGGTTGTACAGTACCTTGCGTAAGTATTCACCCCCTTGGATGTTTTACCCTTTTATGGCTTTTATAAATCAGTCATGGTCAATATAAGTTGGCTTTTTGGACAAAAAAAAAATTCACAAAATAGCTCTCTTTAATGTCAAAGTGAAAATATATTTCTACACAGTTATGTAAATTAAATACAAATATGTAATGAAAATAAGTGCTTGCATAAGTATTCACCCCCTTTATCACCCCCTTTGTATAGACTGACCTAATTCAACAGAGGTCCAGCCAATTGGTGCTAGAAGTCTCACAATTTGTGTAATGGGGGTCAGTGTGCAGTGAATGTGTCTCAAGTGATTGTAGTATAACAACACCTGTGTCTGGAAGGTCCATTCACTGGTCAGTATTCAGTAATCAGTATTACTGGCTATTGTTAAACCATTAAGACCCAAGATCACTCTAAGCAACTCAGAGAAAAGGTTGTTGAAAAGTATAAGTCAGGGGAAGGATACAAAAAAATGTCCAAGGCACTAAACATCCCCTGGAATTCTGTTAAATCCATCATCAAGAAATGGATGGATTGTGGCACATGTGTAAATCTGCCTAGATCAGGCCGTCCTCACAAACTGAGGGGCCGTTCAAGAAGGAGACTAGTAAGATAGGCCACCAATAGACCTATGACTACTCTGAAGAAGTTTCAAGCTTCAGCAGTTGAGATTGGAGAAACTCTGCATACCACCACTGTTGCCTTGGTTCTTCACCAATCTAAGCTTTATGGAAGAGAGCCACTGTTGAAAAAAAGGATCGACTACAGTTCGCCAAAAGGCATGTGGAAGTCTCCATGGTCAAGTGGAAGAAGGTTCTGTGGTTTGATGAGACCAAAGTGGAGCATCTTTTCAACAGTGGCTCTCTTCAATGAAGCTTTGATTGGTGAAGAACCAAGGCAACAGTGGTGGTATGCAGAGTCTCTCCCATACCAGCTGCTGAAGCTTGAAACTTCTTCAGAGTAGTCATAGGTGTCTTGGTGGCCTCTCTTACTAGTTTCCTTCTTGCATGGTCACTCAGTTTGTAAGGACGGCCTGATCTAGGCAGATTTACACATGTGCCATATTCCTTCCATTTCTTGATGATGGATTGAACAGAATTTCAGGGGATGTTAAGTGCCTTGGACATATTTTTGTATCCTTCCCCTGACCTGTACTTTTCAATAACCTTTTCTCTGAGTTTCTTAGGGTTATCTGTGGTCTTCATGTTGTAACAGTAGCCAGGAATACTGATTACTGAATACTGACCAGTGAATAGACCTTCCAGACACAGGTGTCGTTATACTACAATCACTTGAGACACATTTACTGCACACTGATCCCCATATCACTAATTGTGAGACTTCTAGCACCAATTGGCTGGACCTCTGTTGAATTAGGTCAGTCTATATAAAGGGGGTGATAAAGGGGGTGAATACTTATGCAATCACTTATTTTCATTACATATTTGTATTTAATTTACATGACCGTGTAGAAATATATTTTCACTTTGACATTAAAGAGAGCTATTTTGTGATTTTTTTTTGTCCAAAAAGCCAACTTATATTGACCATGACTGATTTATAAAAGCCATAAAAGGGTAAAACATCCAAGGGGGTGAATACTTACGCAAGGTACTGTATGTGTGTCTGTATGTAAGTATGTGTGTCTGTGTGCGTGTGTGTATATATGAGAGAAAGGATGTGTGTGTGTGTGTGTGTGTGTATATAAATGAGAGAAAGAATGTGTATGTGTATATGAGAGAAATTATGTGTTTGTGTGTATATATATAACTGAGAAAGAGAGAGAGAGGGAGAGCACACACTCACCCTCTTCAAACACCCTGAGTTGTTTCTCCATCTCCACTCCTTTCCTCTCAAGTTCATTCATATTCTTCTCGATCTCATCCAACTCACACAGAATATCCTCTTTGGGAATGTACTCTGGTTTACCCTACACAAGACAAACACACATAAAGCATAGACAACACACAAACACCTCTTGGGATCATACTCTACACCTACACCAAAGAAACACACATTAAATCATCGCACACACACACACACACACACACACACACACACACATCACAGAATACACTAACAACTAAAGAAATACAAACCATGGGTATCATGTCTGTGCATATGTTCCTCTTTAAAGACACTATACACTGCACAAACTCACACTCACCTTTAGTGTTTTTGGCGTCTCTGTCGTCACTGGTGCTTTAGAGCCTGAAAACAGACAGACAGGCAAACATAAACTACCGTTAAAGTTCATTTTTCACTCAAACTCCCCTTATTCTTTAAAAACTGATACATAAAAAAAAAATCTCGTTCTTATCTCATTATTATACAATTTAACATTAGCTGATTAGCCTGTATATATTACTCTTACAGCAGGGAATTTGCGATATGAGTATTGAATTATATTTTCTGCCATGTCTACCTTGCCTGAGGTTACCTAGTTAGTTAGTTGGTTTTAACCACAAAATCTAGGAGAGCTGTCTAGCTAATTAATTTGGCTAGCTAGCCAACAAGTAGCCAAGTTAGCTGCACGGTAGCAGTTTCTCCCTCCTTCTCTTCACCAAGAGTTCGTCCAACCAGACAAACCTTCCTCTTTTGGGGTACTAAAACATCACCATGAGAAAACGTAGCTAGATAGATAAATGATCAAATGATGGTGCTCAGAGATGAAAAGCTTTGGCATACTTAGTTAACATTAATCTTGCACATGATATTGATGGGGTGGATGAACTTCATTTCAGTGAAAGTATTATTGTTCTCATATATATGCTGTACGCTGGTAAATAAGAAAGTTCTTAAAGGGTGAACTACTCAAGCAAGACTATACAAATAATTGCACTGAAGTAGAATAAGTACCAAGTAACATACTTGGCTACATTCTACCTCCCATGTCCATATTCTATCCACCCCTTGATATTGCTTATTCACTTTTCAAGGATTAACTTTCTTACAGTATGTGGTTAAGGGGTTTTATCCTGGGGTGTGCATCGAGGGAGGATCATCACAGTATACCCACTACTGCGAACTAGACTACACCACCGCTTCTCTCTCTCCATCCATCCATCCATCCCTCCCTCCACTACTGCAAACTAGACTACACCACCGCTTCTCTCTCTCCATCCATCCCTCCCTCCACTACTGCAAACTAGACTACACTACCGCTTCTCTCTCTCCATCCATCCCTCCCTCCACTACTGCAAACTAGACTACACTACCGCTTCTCTCTCTCCATCCATCCCTCCCTCCACTACTGCAAACTAGACTACACTACCGCTTCTCTCTCTCCATCCATCCCTCCCTCCACTACTGCAAACTAGACTACACCACCGCTTCTCTCTCTCCATCCATCCCTCCCTCCACTACTGCAAACTAGACCGCTGCTTCTCTCTCTCCCTCCCTCCACTACTGCAAACTAGACCACACCACTGCTTCCCTCTCTCCATCCCTCCCTCCACTACTGCAAACTAGACCACACCACCGCTTCTCCCTCTCCATCCCTCCACTACTGCAAACTAGACTACACCACTGCTTCTCTCTCTCCATCCCTCCCTCCCTCCACTACTGCAAACTAGACAACACTAGCCCCTTATACATGCGTCAATGTAAAGCGGTTACATTGCGCCTACCACGATAGAAACTCGCGAGCGTGTTACAATTGCCTCATGTATAAGGGGTCTAGATGTAAACCGTTAGTTTTTCCGCCGATCGTCTGAGCCTTTCGAGAGAGGTGGTTTACCACGTTAATTCGTCTTACAAAAGGGCGTGTCAAATCAGGCCGATGTGTCATGGGGGAGGCCGTGCGTGACTGGGGGGAGACGGTGACAGGAGGCTAGAAAGTTCACTCCATCATCTCTTTGAAATTCCTTATTCCATGAGTGGTAGGCTACAATGACTGGCTGTTTTAAAATATAACTAATAGCCTAACGAAACAAAATAACCCAGGAAGTTTCATCTTCGACGTTAAGGCTTCTTCCAATACTGACAGCTGACTCATAGCTTGCAGGTTTGCGGGAGACGCGACATTTGAGGGATGTCACTTAATTTAAACCTTTTTTGCTTCCGTTAGTGTGTGTGTGTGTGTGTGTGTGTGTGTGTGATAGAGACAGAGAGGACTCAGTAAAACATCAGAAAACACCGTGTCTCGTAAGCCTTAAACTATCAATCACCCCCACAATGAAATATGCCATTACAGTCGCGACAAACTTCTTGGCATTGTGGTGCGCCCAAAACGCAAGCTATAAACGTAGCCATCCTAATGTAACCAAAATATACCTCTGCTGATATGCCTAACCTTCGCTCTATTTAGAATTTGTCTTAGCACTATGCAGGAATAAAATAGCATCTACAGTGTCAGGATTCAGGCGCTCTCGCCTGGCTTCTATAACGCGCCCTGCTGCACTGAAGGAGCGCTCACTCGCAGCACCTGTTGCTGGAACGCATATAATTCGTTTTGCAAGGTGCTGTAGTCGTGGGAACGACTGGCCTGGTTTCTCCCAAAAGGAAAGTAGATTTTCCTCTGCTGATCCCGCGTCTGTATGGAAGTTTGTAGAGAGATTGCCGGGGAGTAAAATGCTCCCTTTCCGTTACGTCTGCTGCTGGCTAGTAATACAGACAGCCGGAAAGGTTAATAAACGGAATGAAATAGCTACACATTACACACGCTATGTTTTAATAAAAGCCACGTTACTCACATACTGGTTAACACTGTTTGTTACAGCACATAAATGTTTGTCGCTACATCCAAACTGCGTCACCGTTGTCCCTCCCTGTGCTCCAGCCGCACCATTTTGCTTGCAATGTGAATCATTTAATTGAAATATGCTTATTGGCATTTGTTGCACCTTAATCATTTTCTACAAACATGATATGCTATGTATGGTGTAGTAGACTGAGACTCTATTCACTACTGCACAAAAACTAGACACGTTTGAAAAAATAGACGTTTGCAATGAAGTAGGTTAACTTTCGCCAATATCTCCGTAAGGGAGATGGGTTATGTGCTCAAATTTCCTGGGATCAAAGAAGACGTTAGTATTCATGTGCAAACTAAAAATCAC